>NC_089863.1:26507726-26667726 GCF_036373705.1 Amia ocellicauda
TGTAAACGCGTCTGACGTAACTCCAGAAACTCAGTCGCCCCTTGAAAAGGTGGCAGCAGCTTTATTTTATTTGCTCAGATAATAATAAGGAAAATGCTGGTATATCTTTAACTTTTAACACCTCAGTTACAGGTATTGCTAGCATTTATTTGCCTTTTTAATTTTAAATAAATTGCTTCTTGTCCGTTCGTCACTTGCCGAATCGCTAGCCGTCTTTCCTGACAGTCTGCGATTTCCGTTGCCAACTGGTCAAGGAAGGTTCACAGATGTGTGCTTCAAAGGATCAACCCAAAGGGGCGGTCAGAGACTTCAAATTATGTTTACTGCGCTGTTAAGGTCAAGAGCGTTAGTCACTCTGCAGCGTTGCTCAAGTTGTTTAACTAGGCCGACTGCCTACTATCATTTGAAGGTTTGTTGACACTTGGCTATGCTTGCTTGTACGTCAATTACATTTCCTTAAATGTGAAAAGCAAATTCACTATTATTATTATGATTTGGCTATTGTATGTACATAATAAATGTCATTAGTTAGCCTCTAAAGCATCCATTCATCTTTCCCACTACTTTACAGTGGACAGTTGACTAAATCTTCCTTATATCTGCCTAGTAAGTCAATCAGTTTCAAAGAATTTGTGATCGGACCGAAATATATTTGAATGTACAGATGTTCGAGGGCATAAACAAAGACAATGTTGTGCGAGGGGGAACATTTATTTTATTTCAACTAAAATGGATATATTAATATATTGGTAGTGCAATGTAGATCAAACCAGTTGCGTACTCCCAAAATAATTTAAAAAGCGCTATGCAATCGCCTATGACGTCACCGACATCCAGCGTGAATCATTTTTTTTCTTCGTCTGTTTTTCTTCCCTGGGGTGCAGTTTGTACCATTAATTTTTTTTTTTTAAAGCGTCAGACAGCCACCAAACCGAAACCAGACAGTCACATTCTCGTTTCCGCTCTTTTCTGCTATTTAAATACTTGTTGTGTCCTTTCTCTGCCTTGCAATTATTTTATAACGAGATTCTATGGCATATAATGTTGTTTCAAGTCAAGATCATTGCAATAAACGTGTTTTCTACGGTGTGCGGTGTGTCTGTCCTTCATGTTTAGGTGCAATGGGAGGTTTGGGTGCAACATTGGTGAGATGCTGCCCTATTCTGGTGATTCGTGGTACTCCACAAAATCGTGGATTCTCATTCTTCCACCTGGATGATTGATGCATCCCGATTATGCGCAAACTTTGGACACTATTTTATATATATAAAAAGCCGGGACTTTTGTGCTTTTGTGGAAACGGGGGTTAATTTAAACTATACAACAGTCTCTACATGTACCTGTAGTTTCAATTCCGTTAATTACATCCCGTCTATATTATATTTACGCAGTATTTACAGAGGGCGTGTAAGTATTATTATCGCAAATATTTCCACGCCTGACATTAATAATCACGTCAGACTGCAATGACGTCACGGTGGAAAAACTGTGCAGGCGCCTTTATCCAATGGTTTTACAAACGCATCACAATCATTAAAAAAGCAATACACAAAGAAAGAACGGGTTAGATCCTCTTAAATTTCATATTTCGAAGTAAACATGCAATTATTTAAATGTTACTTTAATCGCGTCGTACTTGTATCTTTTCCATTTGGGTTCCAAACATGCATTTCTCATGTCTTTTCCCAAAGCTACAAATGCATGTCTTGTTCTTGTGAAAAACTTCACATTTTTAATATTCGACTGCTGTCCGCTTTATTAATGCTTTTTTCTGTATAAATTAAAAAAAAAAAAAAATATATATATATATATATATATATATATATATATACACATTGTCGTTTGACGTTTTTGACGTAGTTTGAGCCAGCACTACTACGCTGTCTTGCGCTCATATTTCAAATCGTACGTTTGACATGTTCGTACCCGGAAGAGCACTTGCGGGTAAAGTATCAACATCCACTTCTGCTGTACAGCAATACTAATGTAAATAAACTACACTTCCCATGGTGCACCGCGTTGTTTTCCTGCGTTCACGCTTCCCCGCCAAGATGGCTCCCGGAACTTGTAGTCCTGCAGCCGAGGCACCATTATAGGCCTTCGCCTTCACGCCAGGGGAAAGAACTACAAATCCCATCAGCGCCCGTGGGCCGATTTCCAGGGATTCCCCCCTCCTCTGTCCTCCGCCCCTCCCCGCCTGCCCTCCTCCCAGTTCGCTTTCACCGAGTAAAGATGTCCGCGGCGGGTACGGGCGGCTGCGGACCCGGACCCGGTTCGGGGGCCTCCAACCCGCGAAAGTTCAGCGAGAAGATCGCCTTGCACACCCAGCGGCAGGCCGAGGAGACCGCCGCCTTCCAGGAAGTCATGATGGACATCTCCTCGACCCGGGTAAGTCGGCAAGGCAGGCTCGGGCGCAGGGAGGGAGGAGGAGACGGAGGGAGAGCCGGGCGAAGACAGGCCTTTCTCGGGGGAGGCTGTGCGGCTCCAGCCCGGGGCTGCCCGGCCGCGCTGCGAGCCCCTCCGCGGGCTGTGGTGCCCTGCGTGGCGCCCGGCTGTCTTAATATGAAGTCAGGGAGCGAGAGAGACTCGGGCCGGACAGGCGGCGCACTTGGGCCGTTTGCTCCAACTCACACTGCTGCTCTGGGGACAGGGATGCCCGGACACCAGGGTCTGACAGTATCCGACTGGCGTGGCTCGGTTGAGGGCAGTGCCTCTGCAGTTGGTGCTCATAACACCGGCTCAGGTAAAGGACTCTGGCTGAGGCTCGGTTTGTGGCCGAGACGCACGTTTCTGCACGCATGTAGTAAGATCCGTTCCTGGACACGTTTTTATCCGTCCTACTGTCAATGTGTAGAAAGTCTTATTCAGGGCTTTCAGACTCCAGTCCTGGGGGGCCGCAGTGTCTGCTGGGGTTTGTTCCAGTCCAGCTCTGGGCTCCTTAATTGGTCCAATTAATCAATTAAGGGATGGATGGAACGCTTATCTCGCCAGACTGTGGAATGTCAGTGTCAGTGAAGTGGGTTCAGTGTTTTGAGTCGTCTACACATTGTCAGGGGTCGGCTATACACATCAAATATGAAAGTGTTAGATAAGCCTGGCAGAGTAAATAATGATATTAATTAAGTAATTGGGGTCTCTTGTTGGGAAAAAAAAAAAACACCACCAGACACTGGCGCTCCCCAGGACTGGATTTATGCCTGACTGTTGTGTGTCTGTGTTTGTAGAGTAGAACAGCTTGCTATTGACACTTTTGGGAAACTTTGCCAATGGACATCCTTGGCTATATCAGGGGTTCCCATCCCTGGCCCTGGAGGAGCCCCTACTCTGCTGGTTTTTGTCCCATCCGAGCTCTCAATTACTTAATTGAACCATTAATAAGTCGCTTAAATTGGTCTTTTAATTGTGTAACGGATAAAAGTTTGTTCCTTAATAAGAAGTTCCTTATACAAGTTTATACTTCGAAACCCTATTGTTGAAAATATTAAAAGGAAATTATTAAGGGTGCAATTAAATAATTGAGGACTTGGGGGGTCCTCCAGGACAAGCCTGGGCTATATCATAAACAGAAGTCAGTGGAAGCGATGCTAGAAATCAACAACCCCACTATCACCGTAAATGTGCCGTCTCACCTGTTTGTGATTGTGGGTGTGAACCCGGCTTCTAAACAGAATATCCAAACCAACGCAATGGCCACTACAACTGAAATATTCACAGGATGCTTCTTTCTTATTTGTAAACACGTCCTTTAATGCTTCACCAGATCTGGTTTGTGTCTGGTAGCACATTGTTGGTACCAAGACAGTCTATGGGGGTAGAGGGGGCAATATCTTTTGATCTAGAATGGCCTGTCAGGGTAGAGTGTGTGATAAACAAACTATTTTGAAGATCGAGTCATTTGTTGTTTTACTTGTTGTAAAATGATGTTTGACAACTGGGAACAACCCTAGTTATACAACACTCGCATTAGAGAAGGCATTCGGAGTCGCTGCAATCAAGGAATATGATCTTTTGAAATAGGTAGACGTTGCCTATCGGTTGGTTTTCCTATGGGGGAGGTTTTGTGAGATTCTCTTGATAAGGAAATTAGAGCGGTTTATAATTAACAGCAAGTTCTGGCCCTTGTATTTTTTGTGCACCCTCTCTCTCTCTCTGTATATGTGTATATCTATATATAATATATATAAGCTTCCATGCTGTGTGTGGTTTTTATCCGCCCTCTACTACTTTTTGTGTAAAGAGGTTTACTGCTATTTTAGGTCTTTGGTTCAGTGTCTTTCGTCCTATTACACTTCTCAGACAGGATGACTAATAATAATAATAATAATAATGTAATTTTATCACTATTATTTCTAAGTATCAGGAGAAATTAGGAATTGATGTTTATACTGTATATGCAGAAAAGAGAGAGAATCCACACAAGCAGTAAATAGTTTTATTCATGCGCTAATTACAGACTTGGAAAAACATTTTAATAGTACACACAGCTGGGCACGTTGCCCCGCCCACTTAGCACAACAGTGCTCCATGAATTCCACATAACCCGTTCTGCGATAAGAGAAACTGGGTACAGCTTGGGGCAGTTTTATGGACCAGATACTCTATTGACACCCTGTTAGCCTCCTTCCTGACCCCTTAAAGCAAACCAGGCGTTCCCGGGAGGAAGGGTGTCATGGCCGATGGCACAATCGCCAGAGCTTGAGCCAGTTTTTTCAAGTGCATGCAAAGGAGGTGGCCTAGAAATGCAAATATTGAGGTTAGCCTGACCCTTAAATCCAATCTGAATAGCAGAGATTCATAGCGGAGCATATAACTGAGATATAGCCGAGTTAAATGGATTCCATGTTTGTTTAATTATTATTACATATTTTTTTTAAGGCCCCCCTTTCCCAATCCTTTGCAACCCATATCTGTCGTGCTGTACCTGCAAAAAAATGCGGGGGGGGAAAGAAGCAGCCAGAACATCTAAAGCTAAATCAGCGTTTTGTAGGAGATGCCCTTATTTAAGTCCCCCCGGATCCTTATAACCCAGGTTTTTTCATGAGCACGCCTTCCCAGAATAGCGCTGCCGCCTGGATGTCTCCTCCTAACACGTCAACATATTAAAAAAACGTTTTAATGGCAGGATAAGACCTGATAACCATGCAGGAACATTAAGTCAAAAACTAACTAAAAAAAAAAAAAAAAAAACATTCCTGCTCTTATTAGTGTGGCGATTTTTGTTTTATGCACTGTTGATTCAATTATGGGGCCCAATCAGTCATTGGATACCTGGGCCATTTTGACTAATGATTTCGAGAGACATATGTAGTGTGTGTCTCTCCACCACACTAGTGTCACGGATGTTTTGAACTTATTGATGCCAGAATGACTACAGCGTGGAGACATTAGGTTAATGCACACACAGGGATTTGAAATGAGTGCGGGCCAAATAAAATACAACATAATTAAACGACTCCACAAGAAAAACAACCCATCTAACGGGCACTTTAAAGATCTTGATTTTAGCCGAGATGCTTTTGTGAGAAGTGCATTTGGTTGTAAACCTGTCCGACTCCTAAAGGGAGTTTTTTTATTGTGTGTTTGTGGGTGGAAAGTGCTGGAATGGATTGAGTAAGGAGATCAAGGATGTCTGACACCCACGTTAAGTAAAGCAGAGAGTGTCTTTTTGTGTTGGTAGCAGGTATCCGCACTGGACAGCTACTATTAGTCTATATTC
The DNA here is from genome assembly GCF_036373705.1 of Amia ocellicauda. Lineage (NCBI taxonomy): Eukaryota > Metazoa > Chordata > Actinopteri > Amiiformes > Amiidae > Amia > Amia ocellicauda. The sequence continues at coordinate 26,513,443 of NC_089863.1, forward strand.
CTACAGTGACCACACACACACACCTTGTCTCTCTCTCTCTCTCTCTCGCACACACACACACACACACACACCATGTCTCTCTCTCTCTCTCCCACACACACACACACACACACACACACACACACACACACACACACACACTCTCTCTGTCTCTCTCTCGCAAATGTCTCTTCTTGCAGTAGTTTATTTTTCTAGGATTTAAGGAATTCTCCCAATCCCCTTGTTTATTGATCTAATTTATACTAGATGATCTATCTTTTAAGATGTTTTGGAATAAAAAATAAATAAAAAAATTGCTTGGTTGTTGATTTGGAGACTTCCATTCCGATTCACAAACAGCAGGAACCAATGAGAACAAGCCCCGCCCCCTTCCCATCCACTACAACCAGCAGTCTGTTTCTGCTATTGGAGAAGGTTGGGCTGTTCTTGTTTTAATATATATGTTTTATTTTTGTTGAAGCTGGAGATCTAAATTTTGGGGGAGGGGGTATTTTAAGGGGTATTTTAAGGGGTATTTTGTATTTGTGCCGTTGTCTAATTTGCCAAATACAGTACCCTCATTTTAAGAATAATGCAGGTGCCTCACTGCGGCAGATGTGGGGCAGAACTGTACTAAAGTACCCTTGATATGTAGGCAGGGCAGGGGGGCAATTCTGAAAGATGCTTGCTGTGTTATCTGAAGTGACGGTGCCCGGGCGATGGTGCACTGGTTTCCGTCCCCTGTCGAGATTGTGTCTGGCGTCTTTTCACACCGCCGGCAGGTTTTCGCTTCCTTATGAAACCTACAGGGCTGTGATTGTCCGAGTGCTGCTTTGTTCCTCAACTGCCCCTATGCGGGTGACTCCTCCTGCTTTTATAAAAGCACCGTTTCCTCAAAAGAGAGTCCCAATATCAAAACAGCCAAAAAAAGAATGAAGAATAAAAAAAAAACTATGTATATATCTATATTGTTTTTGTTCGTATTTGAGATTATTGGGAACAAGCTTTTGGATACATACACATGTCACGAATGTGTAAGAAGTGGGCTGTGCAAGTGTGTCGTTCTGAAAATAGTTTCTGACTGCAGGGCTCACTGTATGGGGGGCAACTAAAGACATTTTTAGTAACACTATAGAAAGCAGTTTGGTATTGAGGATTGTATTGTATTGTGTTTCTAACAACCTGGAACCATTTCAATGTGTCAATTAAGCAGGTGATTTGTGAAATGAACTTATGTAGAGATTTGGTATAAAGAAAATTAACTACCCTTTTCAGCCCAGACCAAAATTCCCTTAATTGAACATGTTAATTGCTTAATTGATCAATACATTTCATGGGGTCCCAGGTAATTGTAATAATGATTTTCAACCCTACATCCAGAGCACAACTTTCTCAACAGCTTTGTATTCTGGCTGCACCCCAGTTTAACGAAGAGGAAAGTCAAATTAAGTCTAATTGCTTAATTGGATTTTTTTAATTACTGCTGCTCAGCTGTTAAACGATGGGTTGGGGATCAATCAGCTTAGGGTTTAAAGACGATATGAAGCTGGAATAAAATTAACAGGGGTTGCAGGGGTCTCTTGGGGCCTCGGTTGAGGAGCAGAGCAGGATTAAGGCCCTTTCACTTCAGGGTGATGACTCTTTGTAGCCACCTAACGATCTGATGGACCCGTGTCAAGGGCAAGAGCTATAGATTAGAATAGAAACTGGTTGAAACGCTTTTCCAGCCGTGATTCATTTATTGATGTAAAGCCAGTTCTATTTCAGTTTCTATTCCAATGCTGAAAGCACCACAGAGACTATTGTAAAACTTGAGCAATTTCAGATGTCTCGATTGTCAGCCCGTCGTGTGTTTTTACCCACAATGCCTGTTTAATAGGCCCCCCACAACCAGACACTAAAGTGTTACTAAAGGGTCTGTCACTTCCTCCTTCAGCTACCTCCACAGATGAGTATACAGATGTGTGAGGTCTATATGAGTCACGTAGAGACGAATAACACACAAAGTTCACCGAACTCCCGCAGAACACCTCTGGCCACATCAGTTTATTAACCCTTTACGGTCTGCCTTTTTTTCTTTTATAAGGAAGGGTCAAGGCACATCGATGAGAATATTTTGGTGTGGGGACCTCGTAACCTCAGGGAATGCAGAGTGCGTAAGAGGAGAATCAGTAGATGTTAAAACTGTTCTGGAAAGATCAAATTGGCTCGTAAAAAGGCACCGAAGAAAAGAAGTCTGTCTCTGTTGGCAACAGTTGCAATTAAACTTTTAGGAGAGTGCTGAGGGTATTGTCCTGATGACAATAGAGGTGGTGACCTGTGATTCTTGGGGTTGGGCGGAATAAATACCTTACATCCAAGGACCCATTTATACAGCGGTTTGTACTGGTGCATTCTGGGTACAGTGCCTTGCTCAAGGGTACAGCATGGGATCGTGGGAAAGGTGCAGGCGTCTTTGAGAGGCGAACACAGATGTCAAAAGTGTACGTGTGTTTTTTTTTCTTTTTTCTTTTGACCGAGGACACCGGCAGACTCTTAAGCCAGATCCTCTCCTGATCCCCTGCTCTGAGCCCTTAATGACTTGATTGCACAAGTGGCTTTAACCCGTTGACTCGGCTGTGCTTTCCAGGTTTTTTCCCCAAGTGGGGGGCTTTAGAGGCTTTCCTGTAAAACCTCCTGCTGTCCTGTAACAGGATCAGAATTGGGATTAGGCTCAGGCTCACGATTGGGAGAGGGAGCCTTCAAAGACTCCCGAACCTCGCGTTGACCCGGGCCGCCCGTTCTAATCCCGGCTCCCGCTACTCAATCCACTCAAACGCGCCTGTTCTCTCCCTCTCGGCTCCCCAGCTCCAGGCCCAGAAGGTGCGCGTTGCCCGGAGCCAGGGCCCATATTACGGAGGCTCCCTGCCTAACGTCAACCAGATTGGGAGCAACGCCACAGACTTCCAGGTGAGGGCTCTCTCCCACACATCGGCATAAACCATGAGTTTCAGGCAATGACTTTCAGGCCCTAAACAATACCCTTACATACGAACAGAGGCAACAGTTTGCTCTCAGACGCCCATTTCTGTCCCCTGTAAAGGGTGACCTTTGACCTATGACACCGGGTCACATGACCATGGTCTTTGAACCTTAAGAGTTCAGATCAGGGCCCTCTGTTTATGCCCAGACAATTGTGTGAATTAACTAGATTTTTCTCAGTCAGGTGTCCCTCTCTCCTTTTTTCCTTCTATTTTAACTCTGTCCCCCTTTCTCCCCCAGGGACCCTTCCACTCGGCCCTGGATTCTGGGCGCGCCACGCGGCACCACGGCCTGGTGGAGAGGGTGCAGAGGGACAGGAGGTTCATATCGCCCCTACGACAGTATCGACGTCAAGTATCCTTCACCTGCTGTCTCGGGGCCCAGGAGATGAGCAGACACTGTAACTGCTTTGGGGAGGAGTGATGGAGTACTTTAGTATGAGTGGGGAGTGGGCAGTGGGGAGAGGAGAGGGGAGGAAGAGTGGGGAGAGGGGAAGGGGGAAGAGAGGGGAGATACAAGAAAGAGAAAAACTAGAGGGATAGGAGAGGGGGGGGAAGACCCACACACAATACGCAGAATGGAATGGTGATGTCATTTTTTTGCCTTAACTCGCATGCGTAGATCGACAGCTCTCCCTACAGCTCCACCTACCTGTCTCCGCAGCCTGATGCCAACTGGAGAAGGTACAGTCTGGGGCAGGGGGTGCCGGAGGTGGGGCACACTAGGGGTCTTGCGGGCGCCTCTTTACTTCCACACCTCTTCCTGCCTTGTAGAGGTCTTACGCTTTGCAACTGGGGTCATGTTAGAATAACACTGGCTTCCAACCATTGACCTCTGACCTCATGCTTTTAACCTGTCTTTGTCAACGTAAGAGAAAACGTCTCCTTTCCGGGCAGCACGTTTTTCTTGCAAAACAGCTAGCTAACACTCTCCAAGTTCACTTAACGGACTAGATCACACAATCTTTTTCTTTTTTTTTTCTTTCAATTATTCCTTCTCTTTATATTCCACTGCTCTGTTCTTCTCTTCTTTGATGGGACACTCTTCTCTTTGCTACGCTGGCTCGCTCACTCTCGCAGCTTTTTTTAATCTCCATCCTTTCCTGTCCAACGTGCCTCTTCTTCTTTGACGCCAGAGACGGGGAAAACCGCCCAAATTATAACCCCCCCCCACGAGGCAGAAGATTTGACACTTAAGATGGGGGTGGGTGGGGGGCAGAGCAAAGAGTATGGGGAGTCCCGATCTTCCTTGTCCTGAGAAATTCCTCGTCTCCGAGCGGCGACCCTTCCGCGATCATGCCGAGTTTTATTTACTTTTATTTATTTTTATTATTTTTTATTTTTTTATTTTTTCCTTGGTGTGTTTTTATTTAACGGCCTGTTTCTGTTGATCACAAAGGCATACCAATTGGTCCACCAACTTCCCCATGGATAAGGGACAATTGTTTCAACTGCCAAGTACTGCACTCAACAGGTGAAGTCCTTTCTTTTTTCCTTTTCTTTTTTCATCTAAAGACAAAAGAAAAAGAAACCTCTCTCTCTCAATAAGGATCGGCCAATCGAAATGCTGGATTCGGCCAGGCTTGCCTCCCATCCCTTGACATCCAGTGTGTGACAGAACATTGGTTGATGGCAACGGTGGCTTTTCAATCCCAACATGCATCACACTTTGCCCTTCCTGTTGACTCTGTTGTCTTTCCTTGGTGTCCTGAAGTGTGAAGGGTATCAAAGGTTGGCTATTTTGACCTTGTTTGTTTTCCAGGAACTTACTTGATTCAAAGAGAGTCTGCAAAAGCTGTTTAGGGTCCTGGTCATGGTGCTTCCCCTCAGTTTCGGTATCTTACTGCAATTTGTTGAATTCAGCTACCCTACCCTGCTGTTTTTTGGTTGCAACAGAGCTCTCAATTACTTAATTGAACCCTTAATTTAACTAATAATTTCCTGAATCAGAGCCTTTTAATTTTAAACAGTAGGAGGTTTAAGTTAAGTATAGAATTGTATAAATAACTTATTAAACAACCAACTATTTTCTTACACAATATACACTCATCTAAAGGATTATTAGGAACACCTGTTCAATTTCTCATTAATGCGATTATCTAATCATCCAATCACATGGCAGTTGCTTCAATGCATTTAGGGGTGTGGTCCTGGTCAAGACAATCTCCTGAACTCCAAACTGAATGTCTGAATGGGAAAGAAAGGTGATTTAAGCAATTTTGAGCGTGGCATGGTTGTTGGTGCCAGACGGGCCGGTCTGAGTATTTTACAATCTGCTCAGTTACTGGGATTTTCACGCACAACCATTTCTAGGGTTTACAAAGAATGGTGTGAAAAGGGAAAAACATCCAGTATGCGGCAGTCCTGTGGGCGAAAATGCCTTGTTGATGCTAGAGGTCAGAGGAGAATGGGCCGACTGATTCAAGCTGATAGAAGAGCAACTTTGACTGAAATAACCACTCGTTACAACCGAGGTATGCAGCAAAGCATTTGTGAAGCCACAACACGTACAACCTTGAGGCGGATGGGCTACAACAGCAGAAGACCCCACCGGGTACCACTCATCTCCACTACAAATAGGAAAAAGAGGCTACAATTTGCACAAGCTCACCAAAATTGGACAGTTGAAGACTGGAAAAATGTTGCCTGGTCTGATGAGTCTCGATTTCTGTTGAGACATTCAGATGGTAGAGTCAGAATTTGGCGTAAACAGAATGAGAACATGGATCCATCATGCCTTGTTACCACTGTGCAGGCTGGTGGTGGTGGTGTAATGGTGTGGGGGATGTTTTCTTGGCACACTTTAGGCCCCTTAGTGCCAATTGGGCATCGTTTAAATGCCACGGCCGACCTGAGCATTGTTTCTGACCATGTCCATCCCTTTATGACCACCATGTACCCATCCTCTGATGGCTACTTCCAGCAGGATAAAGCACCATGTCACAGAGGTCGAATCATTTCAAATTGGTTTCTTGAACATGACAATGAGTTCACTGTACTAAACTGGCCCCCACAGTCACCAGATCTCAACCCAATAGAGCATCTTTGGGATGTGGTGGAACGGGAGCTTCGTGCCCTGGATGTGCATCCCACAAATCTCCATCAACTGCAAGATGCTATCCTATCAATATGGGCCAACATTTCTAAAGAATGCTTTCAGCACCTTGTTGAATCAATGCCACGTAGAATTAAGGCAGTTCTGAAGGCGAAAGGGGGTCAAACACAGTATTAGTATGGTGTTCCTAATAATCCTTTAGGTGAGTGTAAAAAGTCAAATCTAAGCAGACTGTTACTTCAATTGAGGTTCAATTAAGTAATTGAGTGCTGGGTTGGAACAAAAAATAGCAGGTTATGGGCTCCTCCAGGACAGGTTTGGGAACCACTGAGCTAGAGTTTGATTCGCTTCGATTAACAAAATTAGTGCACAGTAAAAACAAGTGTCCTACTGTGAAGTGTGTAGTAAAATTTTCTATTTTTACCTGGAATCCAATAATCCAACTAATAGCTCAATCAGAACACAATACCCTGTTTTCCCCCGGGTGTTTTGGTGGCGTACCGTAGCTCCTGGCTGGGGCAAAGTTCCTCCTCTTTACTTGCTGTGTCCTGTGCGCCTCCCCCCCCACAGAACCAACTCCGACTCGGCGCTCCACACCAGCGTGATGAACCCCAACGCTCAAGACCCCTTCGGCTGCGGGCCGGGCCTGATGCCCCAGAACCGCTGCAGCGGTGAGAAGCCCCGGGGGAATTGTATGAGACCCTGGCATCTGTCTGTGTTTCCTTCTATCGCTAAGCCCTGCCTTCTGCCCGCATTAATTGTCTCCGTTTGTCTCTCCTCCTCTTTTTCCAGGTCTGGCTGAAGGCGACGGGAGGAAAAGTAAGTTTGTAGTTGACTCGTATTTTTCTCTTTATTATGTTTATTTGAACTCCAGATGTTCACAGTCCGCCTCCTCATTTCCCGTCCCCTCGACTTTCATTTGCACTCATCACACAAGGATGTTGCTTACAAACTTGTCGTGTTGCTGCTGTTCTTCTGATGGGAACCCTAGCATGAAAATGTACACAAACACTCTCGCGCCACAAAAATATTTATACACACGCACAAATAAGCATACATTTATACACCCGCGCGTAAAATAAAACACACGTGCACAAAAACATTGATACACGCACAAAAAAATGCAGAATAACATACATATACTGGCATTAAAACATACATATGCTTGCTCAAAAACCTACACACATGGGCACAGAATCATTTAAATGTGCACAAAAACATGTATACACGTGCACAAAAAAAACACACACGCACCCGGGAACTTGCATTTGCTTTCCGAGGAATTGGAGCGCCATTACGATTTTCCTGGTTGTGATACGATCTACACCGAAACCGCTGTACCCGAGTGATTGTGTGCGGGGGAGCCACGATTCGGAAGATGTGCCAGTGAATCGGGCGGGCAAGTCCTTTTAAAGGAGGCAGGGTCTTTTCCGTGGCTCTAGTCTTCTGGGAATCTGCTGCTTTGTGTTCCCTCTGACCTCTTAAATAGACCTTTAATTGAGCTAATGACTTCCACCTCGTTAGTTGGGTTTCAGTCGGAGGTGGTGCGTTAAAGCAGGTGCCAACCTCCAGGCCTGGTGCGAAAAATTAACCAGCGGACACGGGGAGGCCTCCTTGACCGGGGGGGAGGAGGGGAAATTATTCTAGGATGTCCAAGAGGGGGTGATAAAAAGGTCTGTTTGCTTGGATGCTGCCCATCAGCGCTCAACTCTCTCCCTCTCTCCCTTTCTGCCCGACAGGGTTCCACCACCCTGTGCCCATCGACGAGAGCATGCTGACCGATGGCAAACTTCTGAAGCCCTGGGACAGCAAGAAGGTAGAGAGAGAGTGTATTTGCATTTCTGTGACCAAGCTGTGCATCAGTACGTCTCTTGACGATTCTTGTGTTCTTGTTCTCCTCTCGTCCGCTGCTCTCTGTCCCAGGTGCCGCTGCTCTCGGCTCGACCCAAGTCCTGTGAAGTCCCGGGAATCAAGTAAGCCAGTCCTTCGCTAGGTGGGGTGGGGGGTGTTACTGCCGAGAGCCCCGCCTCCCGCTGTGGTCACATGACACGGGCCTGAGTGCACACGCCTGGCCTCCCACCACAGTGGCGCACGTGGCGAGTCTGAATCTTGTCTACTTCTTATTGTGATCTTCCTCAACCCTCGCCCTCCCTTGCTCGCTCTTTCACATCCTCACTTGCGCTCCAGAAATCAACACTATGAGCAATACAGCCTGATGTGGAGAGGACTTTTGTGTCTATTTTAATCTTTCTGCTTTATATGATTGTAAACAGCGTAATAAATACACATTTCTGTTAATAGAGATATTAGGAAGAGCTAAACGTGTATAGATAGCATTATATTCAGACAAGCATTACGTTACCATAAGAAAACATTTCCATGTGCAACAATAAAAATAAAGATTTGCTATTTATTATTATTGTTGTTATTATAATCATCATCAAGATATGTGCTAGTATATATGTAGTTTAAATGGCACAACTTGACTCCCTTAACGTATTACTCTTACTACAGATTTGTAACTGCAAACGACACATTTTGACGTATTATTTTTAATTTACTTAGCAGACGCCCTTAACCAGGGCAAGTTACAGTTGAAACAAAACACACGAACGTTTCACGATTAATCATCCAGTAACAGCAGCTACAATATAGTGGGTTATAATTTAAAGTGTGCACGTCTCAGTCATGGCTTTTATGGACTTATGGATGCATTTATTAAACCAGTCCTTAATGTTTTAGAGGGAAACCCAGATCTGCTGTATTTATTTATTTATTTATTTATTAATTTAACTTGTGAATGGACACACGTTAACTAAATCGTGTTCGCCTTCATACTGATTGTCTCTGCGGGGCTGTTATACAACAGACTGCACACCATTCACAAAACAACAGCCTGAAACACCGTCCAGTTGTTAATAAAATACTAATAATATCGGCTTCTACTGCTCCAATTATTATCCTTCAGTTTATTTTTAACTAGTCACGGCACTGCACCGGGTCCTGTGAAATCCAAGTTTTTAATGCACTCGGATATTAACAGCAGTAATTGTCTCTGTACGTGGATTTCAGTCCATGCTGCTAATAAAACTAATTTCTTCGTGATCGCACACGGCACTTGAGATTATATTTTCCGACACAATGTAGCTGATCTCTTCCCTGTCTGTCTGCAAGTCAAGCGCACAGCTTCGGGTTCAGTAGCGGAGATATTTCCTTAGTGGGTGATGGACGCTTACGGACACGTCTGGTAGCAGATAGTTAACTGGCCACAAAACATGGAAGCGGCAGGATGCTTAAGCCAGTGGAAACACCCGTTTAAGCGTCCGGGGCCTCCAGTGAAAACCGGACATTTGATTGGAGACTTCTAAAGTGAACACACTTTCCATAAAGTAACCTCTCTTTTGCTCTCGTTATCCCTCTCTCTCTCTCGTTCTCGTTATCTCATTTTCTCGCTCCCTGCACTCGTGGAGGCCCTCTGTGCCACTGGTACCACACCAATAAACTGCTTTTATTAATTTTAATAATCTTTTAATGACAGCACAAGTGCGTTTCTTTGTGTTTTTATGTGCAGAAAATGTTTATAGCTCTTTCCTGTCTTTTTAAAATTATTTTTCTCTTTCTCTCTCTCTCTCAACCTCTCCCTCTCTCAGTATCTTCCCCTCCCCAGACCAGCAGGCCAGCGGGCCCCACATCCCCTCCGCCCTGAACACGGGGGGCTCCCTGCCCGACCTGTCCAGCCTGCACTTCCCCTCGCCGCTGCCCACCCCTCTGGACCCCGAGGAGCCCACTTTCTCCTCCCTGAGCGGGGGCAGCAGCACGGGCAACCTGGCCAGCACCCTCACCCAGCTGGGCATCACGCCCGGCGGCTCCTTCAACTCACCAGGTCAGACACCGGGGCTGTTCTTCCTTGGGACCCACTAGAATAAGCTGACCTTTCCAAAATACAGGCTGTGACGAGCTCCTATAAAAATATCTTGCCAATGTCGTCGTCCTCTGCCCCCGAAGGTGTTCCGTTTTAGCTCTGTAGTTTCATTTTGTGGATATTTCGGGGGTGTCACGTCCTTTATGAAAGCTGCCGTTTCCCCTGGGGACCTTCGTGGAAATCCAAAATGGCAGCTGTCGACAGCATATGCTGGCAGCCACGATTGTAAACAAACAAACAAACAAGCAGACCAATGGCAGCGCTCGATTGAAACGATGCCCAGTGGAGTCACAGAGATCACGCTCCTTTGCAGGCATTGTGCGTCTCTCTGCTGCAGTGGAAAATGTCTCCTTATCGCGCTGGTGAGGTGGTTTACCGCAGAGGAAACTGCAGGAAGTGGCGTCTTTCTTTTATTTTTTCCCCTCTCTCGTTCAGACGTGACATTCTAACACCGCCAGGCCGCGTGGGCTTGGCTTTCAGGGTTAGGAATCGGAAGCTGTTGAGGAAGAGAGTGAGGGTGTGTGGGTGGGGTTGGACTCGGTCCGAGGCCTTCTGCTCGGGTCAGGATGTTCGGTTTAGCGCACTTGTACGTCCTCTGGTTTGTGTACGTGTGTGTTTTTGTTTTTGTGTTTTGTGTTCTCATCTGAGATTAGTATTTATTATTTCAGTTCAAGTCTGAACATGGGGAAGGACAGGAAGGTGACAGAAGTCTCGGGATGGCAGACAGCAGCCCGAACATGGCTTTTTGTTGTTGTGATCGTGCATTTTGGTTGGTCTTTCATTCCCTATGGATTGGCGGCCATTTTTATTAACCAAGGGTTTTCTAGCTAGTCCAGTATTCCTTTTAGTCGGTCTTTGCTCTACTGTTCCATTTGTTCTGTGTGGATAAAGCTTAAGGTCAACACAAAGTGTCTCTAGATATAGTGAATTTAAAAGTGTAACATTGTTTGCGGCGGCCAGTAAATCCAGGCTAAACTGAACATATCAATCAATACATTTTTATTTGTATAGCGCCCTTCGCAGGGTAGCCACAGAGTGCTTTACAGACTGGTAAATATACAAGAAATGTACAGCAAAATAAAATACAAAAATACAATAAAGGAAAATAAATATAGACCTGTAAACAGTTTACATGATCTAAAATAAAGTAAGTGAACATTTAAATAAACAGCCTTTGGGTGGCGATGGCTCGTCAGACCTTGGGTGTGGATTCCCCGTTGGCCCTCCACGGTGGGGTGCCCCGGAGGAGGGCCTCGTTAGATTTCCATGGTGGGGGACGGGGTGCCTCATTGGACCCTCAGAGGGGGGCTGTTGCTGAAAAGACAAGACAGTTGTGCTCAGATACTGGTCATGCAATGCAGGATATTTACAAAGACAGTTGTGCAATTGCATGTCCATGGCACACCGGACGCACTATGGGCTAGAAAAACAGAGACTATACAGATGAGTCTTCAAGACAGAGGGGGCATCTCTTACATTTGCTGGAAGATCGTTCCACAGCTTCGGGGCCCTATAACTGAATGCTCTACCACCTGCGGTTTTCTTGTGTATTTTAGGGAGCGCTAAGTAACCGGCTTCCTGTGATCTCAGTGGCCGACCTGGAGTGTATTCGATAAGGAGATCTTTTAAGTGATGTGTTCATGTGTTTTTGTTTTAGTAAGAATTCTTGCAGCAGCGTTTTGGACTAACTGAAGTGCAGAAATAGCTCTGTTTGTGCTGCCTGACAGAATGGCATTACAGTGATCCAATCTAAATGTAACAAATGCATGTATCAATTTCTCAGTGTCCTGTAACGAGAGGAATTGTCTTAGTCTAGCAATGTTTCTAAGCTGGAGGAAGGAAGATCTCGACACATTCTGAACGTGTGAATCAAAAGATAGATTATGATCACAGATGACACCCAGGTTTCGTGCCAGAAATTAAAGTTATCATTACTCAGTTTTGTCAGTGCTTGATGAACAGTTCGATTTTTGTCCCTTAAAATTAGGACTTCTGTTTTGTCAGAATTAAGCATAAGAAAATGTCTTGTCATTCATGTTTTAATCTCGGACAGACAGTAAATTTGTTTTTCTAGGTCTATGGTATTGTTAGGATTTACTGACAGATATCATTGTGTGTCATCTGCGTAACTGTGAAAGTTAATATTATGTCGTCGAATTATATCGTCTAAAGGGAGCATGTACAATGAAAAAGTAAAGGTCCGAGGACTGAGCCCTGTGGGACTCCGTACTTAACCTCAGTTACATTTGAGTGGTTCTGATTAATCTGTACATATTGGAGTCTGTTTGACAGATATGAATTAAAAAATGACAGCACATTGTGATACAGGCTAACACAGTTTTCTAAGCGCTGTATCAAGATTTTGTGGTTGATTTGTGTCAAAAGCCTCACTTAAGTCTAATAAAATAATAACACTGGCATGCCCTAAGTCAGAGGACTGAAACACGTCATTTAATACTTTTAACAGGGCCGTTTCTGTACTATGGCCAGAATGGAAGCCTGATTGGAATTTTTCATAAAGGTGATTATCAGTTAAAAGGCTTGCAAATTGGTTTGCAGCTACTTTCTCTAGAACCTTAGAAAGGAAGGGAAGGTTTGAAATCGGTCGATAGTGTTTAACTTGGTTTGGGTTGGCACTGGATTTCTTAAGAAGTGGTTTAATTACAGCTATTTTAAATGAATCAGGAACAGATCCTGAGGATAAAGAGACATTAATAATATTGTGTATTCTGTGAATAATTAATGACAGATTGTTTTAGCAGTTTAGTGGGTATAGGGTCTAGTGCGCAGGTTGTTTTCATTTTAGTAATTAAGGAGACCAATTCCTGGTGATTTATTGCGTTAAACAAGTCCAAGGTAGGCAGGGCTGTGAAGGACTGCATGTGTCGGCTATAGTATCTGTGTATGTTTCCTGTTCTATCCGTTTTCTAATGCCGTTAATTTGCTATTGAAATGATCCATTAAGTCATTGCAGGTGAAATTGGGGGGGATAACCTCTGAAGGTTTTACCTGCTGGTTAGTAAGTGTTGCTATTGTATTAAAAAGAAAACGTGGGTTATTCTTATGTGTCTCTATTAAATTAGAGTAGTAGGCAGACCTAGCAGAGGACAGGGCTGCTTGTATCTTATTATACTGTCATTCCATGCCATGTGGAAGACCTCTAGTTTTGTTTCTCTCCATTTACACTCACATCTACGGCATTCTGTTTTAAGTGAGCGAGTGTTAATTTGTTGGTTTCATTTTCCGTGTCCTTAATGGGGCTACTGTATCTAAAGCAGTGCTTAGTTTATTGTTGAAATTATTTCATAATTCATCTGCAGATCCTGTTTTGATGAAGCTAGCATTTGGCAACAGGGTAGTGAATTTATGAATAGCAGTGGGATTTAGTTTCTTTGTTCCTATTCTACTCCAGGCAGTTCAAATGTAATAAGGCAGTGGTCGGAAATCGTCTGGTTTTGGGGTGATATTATTAGGTTGTGAATCTGTACCCCACGGTTAATAACTAGATCTAGTGTGTGATTGTCACGATGTGTAGGTCCAGACACATGCTGAGTGAAGCCTATAGACTCCAGTAGGGACAAGAAACTAACAGTGAGGGGATCATCTTTAATGTCGATATGCATGTTAAAGTCCCCCAAAATAATGAGTTTATCATAATGTATGGCTAAGTCAGATAAGAGATTTGCTAAATTTGGTCATAAAAAAGGAATAGGGGCCTGGTGGCCTATAAATACAGTGGGGGGGAAAAAAGTATTTGATCCCCTGCTGATTTTGTACGTTTGCCCACTGACAAAGAAATGATCAGTCTATAATTTTAATGGTAGGTGTATTTTAGCAGTGAGAGACAGAATAACAACAAAAAAATCCAGTAAAACACATTTCAAAAAAGTTATAAATTGATTTGCATGTTAATGAGTGAAATAAGTATTTGACCCCTTCGATTTAGTACTTGGTGGCAAAACCCTTGTTGGCAATCACAGAGGTCAGACGTTTCTTGTAGTTGGTCACCAGGTTTGCACACATCTCAGGAGGGATTTTGTCCCACTCCTCTTTGCAGATCCTCTCCAAGTCATTAAGGTTTCGAGGCTGACGTTTGGCAACTCGAACCTTCAGCTCCCTCCACAGATTTTCTATGGGATTAAGGTCTGGAGACTGGCTAGGCCACTCCAGGACCTTAATGTGCTTCTTCTTGAGCCACTCCTTTGTTGCCTTGGCTGTGTGTTTTGGGTCATTGTCATGCTGGAATACCCATCCACCACCCATTTTCAATGCCCTGGCTGAGGGAAGGAGGTTCTCACCCAAGATTTGATGGCACATGGCCCCGTCCATCGTCCCTTTGATGCGATGCGGTGCAGTTGTCCTGTCCCCTTAGTAGAAAAACACCCCCAAAGCATAATGTTTCCACCTCCATGTTTGACGGTGGGGATGGTGTTCTTGGGGTCATTCCTCCTCCTCCAAACACGGTGAGGTGAGTTGATGCCAAAGAGCATGATTTTGGTCTCATCTGAGACCACTTTCACCCAGTTCTCCTTTGAATCATTCAGATGTTCATTGACAAACGTCAGACTGGCCTGTACATGTGCTTTCTTGAGCAGGGGGGCCTTGCAGGCGCTGCAGGATTTCAGTCCTTCACGGCGTAGTGTGTTACTAATTGTTTTCTTGGTGACTATGGTCCCAGCTGCCTTGAGATCATTAACAAGATCCTCCCGTGTAGTTCTGGGCTGATTCCTCACCGTTCTCATGATCATTGAAACTCCACGAGGTGAGATCTTGCATGGAGCCCCAGACCGAGGGAGACTGACAGTTATTTTGTGTTTCTTCCATTTGCGAATAATCGCACCAACTGTTGTCACCTTCTCACCAAGCTGCTTGGTGATGGTCTTGTAGCCCATTCCAGCCTTGTGTAGGTCTACAATCTTGTCCCTGACATCCTTGGACAGCTCTTTGGTCTTGGCCATGGTGGAGAGTTTGGAATCTGATTGATTGAGTGCTTCTGTGGACAGGTGTCTTTTATACAGGTAACGAGCTGAGATTAGGAGCAGTCCCTTTAAGAGAGTGCCCCTAATCTCAGCTCGTTACCTGTATAAAAGACAACTGGGAGCCAGAAATCTTGCTGATCAAATACTTATTTCCCTCATTAAAATGCAAATCAATTTATAATGCGAGCCTGCAGCCTGACCGGTGCTCTGAGGAGTCACGCTTTTAAACAACTAGCTATATTATCAGATAACATTAGTGCTTCTCTCCAGCTCGGATGGAGCCCATCTCTTCTGTATAAGCCAGGCCTTTCCCAAAAACAATCCCAATTGTTCATAAAAGTGAAATAATTTGATGCACACCAGCTTGTCAACCAGCTATTTATAGAGGACAGCCTGCTGAAGGCCTCATCCCCTCTGTGTAATGTTGGTAGCGGGCCAGAGACAAGTATATTCTGACATTGTTTTTTGGCTGTTTTGCATAGTTATGTAAAGTTTCTTTTTAAAATCTCTGATTGTCTATGTCTAATATTGTTAGTGCCAGCGTGAATAACCAGAGTAGAAACTTTACTGCTGGGCATTTCGTCTAATTTAACTTTGATGTCAGAGGCTCTGGCTCCCAGGAGGCATTTTACTTCTACTGCTGGTGACACAGTGTTTATATTTCTAACTATGGAGTCTCCAATAATGAGCTCCTTCTCAGCAGACACGCTACCGAGGGGCTCTAATCTGTCTAATCTGCTCCGAATGGGAGACTGGTGCGCCGGAGCTCTGAAGCTATGGCGAAGTCATCAGTGCTTTGATCAGACATCTTTAAAAAGGTCTGAATTCTCAGGTCCATCATCTGCCAACAGTTGAAGACAAGTGACCAACTGCAATATTGCTTATTTCATACGTGGTGATTTACAAAGTTTTAAAAACGTTATTTTTTTGGGTTGACAGAACAAAAACAGACCATTCAATACAGATAGGTTCAATCGTGTCATTTTTTTTCTTATATGTACGGCGTACACACCAGTTTGTCTTCCCAGTGTGAGTTTCCTACACGGAAAAATAAATAAATCAAACGTTCAATGGAATTAAAAATATCCAGACGTGGTTTTGATTAAATGGGTGTGCATTATTCTACAAGAACCATTTTGAACCCTGTCCACGAAGTAATGCTATAAAAACACTTTAATTAATTCAAATAAAAATAATGACCTGATATTGTTTTTCTTATATATGTCTTTTCCTCGGTCTCTTTTACCAAGTCTCACTTTGCCGGACACCCTTCAGTTGCAGCGAATTCACTGACATCTGAATCTTTGGGATGTATTCAAAACTTAGATGTAACTGTTTATCACACATAATAAATGGGGCATTTCTGAGAACACGTCGCCAGCATACATTGAATAGACAAGTATACTGTTCGACATTAAAGATACTGTTTTATTAGGTAAAGTATTTTACATTTCAATAAATAAAAACATTCAAAATTGTAATACTTATGATTTAAAAAAAAAAAAAATCTATTCCTAAAATCACTTAATTTTTTTAAAATCTTACAGTGATTAACTTAAACAAAATACATTAACTCAAATAAACATGTGCGATAAATCAAATAAACTTGTGATTAAGGGCAATACTGCCTAATAAAACCATTAAACAAACACATTGAAAGTAACTGAAAATGCATCAGATAAATCATAAAACCATAAAATAAAAAACAAAAACAAAACAATCTGATGCATTTAAAATTAAAAACCAAACGGCCAATGTATTTGACAAAAGAAAAAAACAGAACAAAACCAACCAAATACCAAAACAAAACAAGTGCATTTAAAATCAACTAATTCTTTAAAAACAATTAAAATTCATTTTTCAAATCATATTTTAAAAACAATCATTCATTAAAAGTGGTTAAAAGATCTTGGACTCGGGCTCCAGCAGGGGGAGAATAAGACCCTCTTTCACTTTTTTTTTTTTATATGATCTTTCCGTCCTGCGATGGTATGGGGCTGAGAGAGTGTGTTGTTCTTCCTCCCGCAGGGCTGTCCTCTCTGCAGGGCTCTCTGGGAAACCCCGCCCTCCAGTCGTCCCTCAGCAACCCCAACATCCAGTCCTCGCTGAGCAGCCACGCCTTCCAGTCCTCCCTGAGCAGCGCCTCCCTGCACTCGTCCCTCAGCAACCCCTCGCTGCCGTCCTCGCTCAGCAGCCAGTCCCTGCAGTCCTCGCTCTCCAACTCCTCCCTCAGCGGCCAGTCCATCCAGTCGACGGCCAGCAACCCCGGCTACAGCAGCGGGCTGGGCTCCTCCCCTTCCTCCTCCTACTCCCCGCTCATGGGCGCCCAGCCGCCACAGTCCTCCGTCAGCACGTCGCCACGGAGGCGCACCCAGCTCAGCCCCCTGATCCTGCCGATCGGCGGAGACTCCCGGAGACACCACCCCAAACAGTTCTCGCCCACCATGTCTCCCACGCTGTCGTCCATAACGCAGGTAACCGCACTCGCCCGTGCCGGTGTGCCGCTTCCCTGCTGTGATCTCATTTTCACTAGTGTCCTAGCCAATATCTTACCCTTATTTAGCCTTGATTTAAAACCCTGGTCTCAAAAACTTAATTGAACCTTAATTGAAGTTACAATTTTCTTACATCTGACTTTTTAAACTGTTTAACTGAGAAAAATTTGGTTCCTTAAAGATAATCAGTTTTTTATACAATTCTATATTTAATTTAAAACCCCTACTGTTTAAAATAATTACAAGGCATTGGTTTAAGCTAATTGGTTAAATTAAGCGTTCAATTAAGTAATTGAGAGCTCGGCTGGAACAAAAACCAGCAGGGTAAGGGCTTCTCTGGGAACCACTGTTTTAATTGAAAAGGTTTCTTGCCTTAGAGCCTGTTTTCAAAAATACCTCGCTTTGGAAATGATGAAATTACTAAAACTATTTTATATAGTGCCTTTAAAACCTGTTTCTCAAAGCTCAGCTGTAACAGGTGGCATGTGAGGCACAGGAGACGAGGGATAGGGATCTGCACATCTTGGGGTTTTATCTACAGCAGTGTTTCCCCAATCTGGTCCTGGAGGAGGCCCTACCCTTCTGGTTTTTGTTCCAACCGAACTCTCAATTACTTAATTGAACCTTAATTGAAGTTACAATTTTCTTACATCTGACTTTTTAAACTGTTTAACTGATAAGTTTGTTCCTTAATAAGATAAGTTCTTTATACAATTTCATACTTGCATATCTACGGTTGTAGGTCACATGAAGCCGCAGAAATCCTTCCCGTCTTGCCCTTAATCTGTTTAATCGACTCTTGCTCTCTGAAACCTCTCCAGATGGCTCTTAATAGAGTACCAATTAAAGATGTGCAGGGCCCACCAGTGCCAGGTACACTAGGGCAAATGTTTTTTTCAATGCCAAATTAGCCAACGGATTACTTTCTAAGATGTGGCGACGGGGACAGGTTGGCTAATTAAGGTCACATTAGATCTGCATCTTAGAGGTGGAGAGTTTCCCCTCCTAAACGTTTCTTAATGTTCCTGTTGCCTATTCCGTGTTATGCAACTCCCTAACTATGCAACAACTAACTATTGTAAAATAGCATTTCTCATTGGCTAGTGACGTCCTGGAGACGTCTGGGCGTCCTGCAAGATTTATGTGACACGATACAAGTTCAGGGTGTTGCTGGCTTATTTGGGGAATAAACCTGTCCTTACAGACCCAGATTTTCAATCCACAGGTTTTTGCACGATATAACATGTCATCTCCATTCTAAACTGTGTTTATTCTCAAAAAAAAATCTTTTTACTAGGTCCACGGTGCCGGAGCCCTGGATCAGTACGGAACCGCCTGGCCCGACTCCGCCAATTCGCCTTCAGGTGTCTTGCAGTCCACTTATCCTTTTCTGCTGTTGCAGGGGGTGCCTCTAGACACCAGCAAACTGCCCCTGGACCAGAGACTGCCGCCCTACCCCTACGGCCCGCCGCCCGCCGCCCCCACGGCCCATCAGCCCCTGCAGAAGGGTGTGAGCGCCTCGCAAGCTGGCCAGGCAATGCAGCAGCAGCAACAGCAGCAGCATCAACATCAACATCAACAACAGCAGCAGCAGCAGCAGCAACAACATCAACAACAACAGCAGCAAGAGCCTTCCCAGCAGCCTTTGCACTCTCGCCAACAACCACATCATCAACAACCAATGGGCGTCCAGCACCAGCCAATGATGCACCAGTCCAACCACCAACAACAACAGCAACATCAACAACAACAGCAGCAACAACAACAGCAGCATGCGCAGATGCAGCTGCAGAAAGCGCATGGTCTGCAACAGATGCAAATGCATGCACAGAACGCCCAGCATATGGGCCAGCACGGCACGGCGCACCTGCAGGATCAAAACCTGAACCAGCAGCAGCAACAGGCACTCCAACACAAAAACCAACAGCAGCAGCAGCAGCAACAACAGCAGATGCAGCAGCAGCAGCAGCAACAACAGCAGATGCAGCAGCAGCAGCAGCAACAACAGCAGATGCAGCAGCAGCAGCAGCAGCAGCAGCAGCAGCAGCAGCAACAACAACAGCAGCAGCAACAACAGCAGCAGCAGCAGCAGCAGCAGCAGCAGCAGCAGCAGCAGCAGATGCATCAGTTCCAGTTCCACCACTCCAGCCAGTGCCTGGACTCGGACCTGGCGCTGTACAGTGTGAGTCCGCCTTCAGATCTACAGCTATTTGTTCATATATGTATTTGTTTTAATTTTGTTAACATAATCGGTCAGTATTACCGTGTGGGGGGGGGGGTGTGGCTTGGAGCCTAAGGTACCTCCCTGCTAACACAAAATGTTACCACAAAGTAGTAGCAACGTTGTCACAATGTAGTGTATTAGCTAGGCTGTCAATTTGTTGTGCACTTTTCATCAAGAGATTTTAATAACAATCAATAAGGTCACCAACAAAAGATTGTCACCAACAAGTTATCTTTTGGAAATCACTACTTGAGCTGTGCTAAAAATGGCGCTATAATAAATAATAAATAACAGATTCAGTACGTATTCACATACAAATTACATAAAACCTCAATAGACTATTAATAAATCATAAATAACAGATACAGTAAGTATTCAATTCAGTAGCATCAATACAACCTGATCACTACTCATTTTAATTTAAATCGAATACTTCTTAATGTCCTATTGATTCCAAAACAGCCTTTAATTAAATCCTACAGTGACCCACGGCAGTCTTTTCAACCCTTTAATCTCAGCCCTTTTTATCGATCACTCTAGCTACATGTAACTAAGCAGGTTTCTTAGAAGCGACAGAACTACCAGGCATCACTCTGTTGGCGTGTTTACAGGGGCGCCGTTCACGTCGCACAGATTTTCCTCATTCTGCACAGAATCTGACCAGTTAGTCAATGCATGCTCAGACTTTGTGCTGATTTTGTGATTTGCCGGCACAGCCCTAGATGAATATGTACGTCAACAAACTGTATGTTTTAGTTAAGGAAGACGAAAAGCTGACTACAGTCATCCAGATTGGCGACCAAGATCGCTTAGTTTATTTGCATTTTTGTTTGTGAAAATATGACAGGACGAAATCAGCAGGTTCTGGGTTGGTTGACAGAAATGTTCTTTGAGGAACGTATACCCTCTCCCAGTCTAGAATCCGTCTGCTCCCAACCCCTCACCGCCACTTTAACTGAACTGAATTTATGGATTATGGATATTTCGATCAATATTACGCTAATAAATAGCTTCACTAAAATGTGATCAAAAATTATGTAATTTTAGTTGACTAAAACCAAAAAAGGGTTTAGTCGACTAAAACTAAAGAAAAGTGCATTACTAGATCTCCTTGACATTTTAGTCGACCTATGACTAGATCAAAAATGATGACTAAATTAATATTGATATATGCTTGATCGGTTGACTTTCCAGGGTTAGGGTTAAAAAAAAAAAAAAAAAGAAAAGGTACAGAAATTTTAACACGGGAGGGTTACATTATTGAATTGCATTGGATGCATTGGATTTCAAACTGTTGTGCAAGGGCTCATGGGAAATGCAGGGTGAGGCAGGACTGCCCCAAACCCAGTCCTCAATTGCCCCTATCCGACAGGTTTTATAGGTTTTATATAACCATTTCATTGTGATCAATGAAGCAGCTGATTTGTGAACTGAAAATCTGTAGTGACTTGGTAAAAAGAAAATGAACGACCCTTTTCAGCCCAGACCAGAATTCCCTTAATTGAAGAAGTTAATTGCTTAATTGATCAGTTACTTCCATGTGTTCCCAGTCTGTTGAAATGAGTGATTTAGGGTTTCTGTTTGGGCACCACTGGGGCAAGGGGAATCAGCCTCTGAAACTTACATATATAATGATGTAAAACCATTATTAGGGTTGGAAGGAAGTTCGAATCCGCATTTGTTGACGTTGAAGCTTTAGCCCCACAATCCCGTAAGTTAAAAATGTCTTGCGGTCTCTCTTCCCAGGATTCCTCTCTGTTGAACTCTCTCCTGGACGACCCCTATCTGAACCTGCAGCTCACCGCTAGAGAGACCCAAGTCCTCTCCCAGCAGGTGAGTAAGGTGTGGCCCCCGGGAACCTGCCTGAAGGCTATGTCCCCTCTGTGTCCCTCCTCATGTGTCCTTGACTCTGTGTGTCTGTCTACCTCTGCAGCTGGAGCAGTTTAACATGGAGAGCTCGGCGGGGGGCCTGGGTCTCGGCGGTGGTGGCTCCGGGGCCCCGGCAGGCTCGGGCAGGGATGGCGGCTACCCCGGGGACTTGGGCTTCCCCGGCGACCAGCAGCTCCTCAACAAGCAGAACCAGAGCTACGGGGGCGGCGGGCACCACAGCGGCGTGCCCAACATCATCCTCACAGGTGAGCGGGCACACAGCGGGGCCTGCCGGCACACGAGGGCCGGATTGACGTAAAAGAGGTTACAGCTCTCGTTGTCTCTATCTCCTGCCTCTGGGTCTCATCTCTGTCTCTCTCTGTCTTTCTCTCTCTCTCCGTGTCTCTGGGTCCCATCTCTGTCTCTCTCTCTCTCCCTGTGTCTCTGGGTCCCGTCTCTGTGTGTGTCTCTCTCTCCCTCCGTGTCTCTGGGTCCCGTCTCTGTGTGCATCTCTCTCTCTCTCTCTCTCGCTCTCTCTCTCTCTCTCCCCGTGTCTCTGGGTCCCATCTCTGTCTCTCTCTCTCTCCCTGTGTCTCCGGGTCCCGTCTCTGTGTGTGTCTCTCTCTCTCTCCGTGTCTCTGGGGTCCCGTCTCTGTGTGCATCTCTCTCTCTCTCTCTCTCTCTGTATCTGGGTCCCGTCTCTGTCTCTCTCTCTCTGCTGATGCCCTGTTGCCCTTCCTTCCCCCACCCCTAGGGGACTCCCCACCCGCCCTGTCCAAGGAGATCACTAGCGCCCTGGCGGGGGTGCCGGGCTTCGAGGTGGACCCCTTCTCCCTGGACGAGTCCCTGCGCATGGACCCGCTGGCCCTGGAGGGGCTGGGCATGCTGGCGGACGGCGACCTGATGCTGCCCGACCCCTCGGTGGAAGACTCCTTCCGCTCGGACCGCCTCAAATGACCTAGGGCCGGGGGAGGTGGCGGGTTGGGGTGGTTGAGGGTGATGGGGGCGGGTGGGGGTGGGGGGAGAACTCGATCAGGGCTAGGCAATCCTTGGCGCTTCCGGTCCGTTCCCTGAGACTCCAGAGAGGACGGGCCGAGTTTAATTCAGCCGTGGTCTTTCCTGTTATTGCACTTTCTCGGGGGGGGAGGCGACCTCTCTGTCGGAGGCCTTTGGGCCGACCCCCCCTGCTTTTTTCTCTTCGTTGACCCTGCTTGCCAAGATGCTGTCGGTGATTAAAGATCTAGGCCTTGGCAAAGATGTTGAGGCACCCGGCTTGGTCAACGCCAACCCCGGCGCTGCGTCTCCTCGTTAAACTCCCTCCCAGGACTCTTACGCTCCCATCCCGATGGGTTTGTCTCTCGACGTCCGTCCTTGAAAGGAGAAGCAGCCCCGATCTGGCGGTCGAGCATCATGGGAGGCCGGAGCCCTGCCAGGCCGGGATTGTATATGCCCTCGTTCCCGATCCGGACCAATAGTGAGGCAGGCGGGAGGGATACCATACCATCTTGTGGCAGAAAAAACAACACGCCCCCCACCCACAGCTTTTTGGGGATTTTGAGAACCACTTCCTGGATTCGGGCAAATACTTGTAAACTGCAGTCCTGTGAGGAGGATGACCCCAATCTCACCCCTCAGGGTCTGACGTTGGTTTTTTTTTGTCCGGCAAAAATATACCTGCCCGTCTTTTCGGGTGAAGGTTAAACCCAATTGGAATAGTCGGACGCGAACCTGTGCCTTATATGGGCATCGGAAACGAATACAATCGGCCAAGGTGACACAGGTCTCTTGCCCCCATTGGACGTGTCATCTAGTGAAAAAGCCTCCCGACAGAACTGGGCATCTGCGTCGGCCGTTAGGGCGGTCCTTTGTGGTGAACCTCGCCTCCGACTCCTTCATAAGAACATAAGAACGTTTACAAACGAGAGGAGGCCATTCGCCCCATCGTGCTCGTTTGGTGTCCATTAATGAGAGTGATCCAAGGATCCTATCCAGGCTATTCTTGAATGTTCCCCCAGCAAAAGTCAACAATTTCCCAGCATTCCCTGCACTGCCCGATCAAGACCTGACATGGGGAATGAACTCCCACAATCCCCTGTGGCCCTGGAGGACTGGAAATTCCCCTCCACCCTTCCTAACGCAATCCAAAGCTCTTTTTAAACCATAAATGGATGGTCACATAAAAAATAAACCTGTGCACAGATCTAGGACCCGACTCAGGCCTCTGAAGCACTTGGTGAACTGCCCTCCCCTGTGCCGTACCCCTCTCCGTCTGCCTGCTAACTGTATTATAGCCCTCCAGGTGATGGCTCGGCCTGTATACCAGAGTATGACCTATTTTTCTGTATTACGATGACAAAATTGTGAAGAAGAAGAGAGTTTATTTTTAACACAAATTCTATAGAGATATACCTATATATAAATATATATATATACAGAGAGGAAAAACTGCCTAATTGGGGGATCAGAACTAGCCACCGCAGAGTCGCTAGTCGGGCACGCCTTGCAATGTAACGCAGGACACATGGTAGTCTGTTTTCAGTTTCTTCTATGGCCTATGCTATTGTGTATTGTTTTTTTATTATTTAATTTTTTTGTATTCTCCGTCGTATCCATTTAGGGTGTTTACCGGTTACCCCAGCTTACGCACCGGCGGGGTACACGCTGATCGGGGGTCGCTCGAGTGGAACAGTGCTGCTGTGGCAGGCGTTGTTAGAAAGCCCGGGAGAGGGAATCGGGGCGGGACGGGGTTGCAGTATTTCGGAGTTGCCCACAATGCTTTGAAGGAGTTTGCGGGATTGGTGTCAGTCTAATCTGCCTCCCCTCACTACCCACTCCCTCGCAGTGGAAAGGCATTTCTTGGAGGGACAAAAAAAAAAAAGTCAATTTAAGGTTCAATTAAGAAATTAAGAGGTCATTTGGAATGAAAACCAGCTGGGTAGGTGGCAGTGCTGAGTAGTGGTAAGGGCTCTGGACTCTGGAGTGGAGGACCAGGGATGGGAACCACTGCTGTAACTGCCCCTCCAATGCACACGAGGGCTGTTGCCACTCTCTTCCCGCCCCCATCCCGCCAACTGTGGCGCCCCAGTGATCTCTTACACCAACTCCCGAACATTGCCCCCTCCTGCCCCGGTGCCAGCGCCTACTGTGTAGGTTAAAGCCCGGATGCATGGAATATTAAAAGTAAGAATGCATCTGAGGTGTTGATTAAAACGGGCACCGATTCCCAGATGTGCTTGAATGGTGGCCTAGTAGGGACAATTCACCTACGCAGAATGAGAACGGTTTTGGCATGAAGCGCTGCGTTCGGCCCGCCCTCCGGTTTCTAGTCCCCGACCTTCCCGTTTGTGCTCCTCCTGCCGAAAGTGTTTGCCCCAGAATTGTTGTTCGGTCTGATGATTGTGATTCTCTCTCTCTCTCTCTCAGCTTGGAGGAAGAGAGCAGGTGTCATTTTTTTTTATACATCTATATTTGTTTCCGTCTGGGTAAAAGAGGCTGATGATTCCTTCCAAAAATAAGACCAGAGCGGAGAAGCTTGATGTGTGTGACTCAACCGCAAACGGCATCTTGCGAGTATTGCAGTATTTCTGATCCCACTTTATTACTTTGCCTTGCATTTTCATCTACACACTCGGCAATCGTAGCGTAGCTCGCTACGGAGGGTTTTTTTAGTTCAATTAAGGGTTCAATTAAGTAATTGAGAGCTCGGTTGGAACAAAAACCAGCAAAGTAGGGGCTGCTCCAGGACCGGGGTTGAGAACCACTGGTGTAGGGTACAAAACAATTGAAAAAGGAGAGGGGGACATTCAAAATGAAAATGAGGGTCCCAGCGCTGGAAGCTGATCTAGGACCCAAGAGGACTGTTTTTTGTTGTCATTTTTTGTTTCTGTGGATTAGGTATGGAGACCCAAACCCACAGTTAAGGAATTCACAACCAGTCAAACAACAAAACTACCCAGCACGATCCTGTGAACGATGCTATAATCGATTTCAGATTAGTGTTTTTCGGAGGTCCCATGATTCGCTGCGGCAGGGCTGTTTTACGAAACCCTTTCACCGAAGCCGTTCAACAACTGAAAAAACAATTAAAGATGTCTAATTGTGCTTGAGTTTAATTAAAGATCCAATTAAGCAGCTGGGAGAACCCCGGAATCGTTATTAAAACTGCCAGACGCCAGCACACCAGCACAGTTCCATTCTCTGCCAGTAGGGGTAGCTGTTGAGCAGCAACAACAACAAAAAAACGTATTAAGTAAATGGGGATTAAAATGGCCATATTTTTTATTGCTATATTATTTGTATTGTTATTATTCATGTTATGTATTTTCTGTGTATGTACTTTGTTAGTTTCCTTTTTTAGGCAGAGGGGTGAAAAGCGAAATCCCTCTTTCTCTTGTGAAAATTAATTCTTCCCATATTTGTTTATTCTTCCCGTCGTTTTTTTATGTTAATTTTTATTTTCATATTTTTCGATGTACCAGAGAAGCCATGCGTGTTGTAAATACTATTCTGAAGCCATAGGTGCTTTCTGAAACCTAACAGGAAAAGTATAAAAACAAGATTTTGATGTTTTGTTTTTTTTTTAAGTAAAGATTCTGTGACAGCATTTTACAAGAAAAATAAATAAAGACCACAAAAAGGTGTGGATTGTATCGACTGTACAGTGCTGGTCAAGAAAATGCATGAAGACCAGAAGGATGTGTGTGAACTTCTCTCTATCAGATCCTGCCACTATAGAAGTATTTGTATCGCCCTTAGCAACCCGTCTATTCTAGCACTTACATTACCTCCCCTTCATCCCGCCCACATGGAGTCCAGCTTCCAATCAGAACCCAGAGGAACCCGGCAGCCCGGCCCCGCATGGGACCCCTCGTTTGTCAATCAAACTTGTCCCCCTAGGGTGCTGCAGACCCCGTATTTCTGCCCTGGAGGCTTGTTGCGCTCGGTCTGCACAGGTCAGGTGAGCCGTGCTTTGGGATGGGAACGCCAGCTGTGGTCACGGGCAGCTGCGCACATCTGTTATCTGCCAGTGGTTTATTTCTCCTCTCTCTCTTTCTCTCTCTGTCACTTTCTGTCTCTCTGTCTGTCTCCCTGCATCTTTCTCCTTCTCTCCCAGTCTCCGTTTCCCTCTCTTTCTCTGTCTCTCTGTCTCCGTCTTTCTCCTCCCTTTCTCCCAGTCTCTCTCCCTCTGTCTGTCTCCCGGTCTTTCTTTTTCTCCCTTTCTCTCTCACTGTCTGTGTCTCCATCTTTCTCCCTTTCCCTCTCTCCCAGTCTCCATTTCCCTCTTTGTCTCTCGGTCTCTCTTGGTCTCCCTGTTTTTCTCCTCCCTCTCTCTCTCTCTCTCTCTCTCTCTCTCCCTCTTGCTCTCCCGCTTTTTCTCGGTCTCTGTCTCCCCGTCTTTCTCCTACTCTTGGTCTCGGTCTCCGTCTGTCTCTCTCTCACTGCCACTATGTCTCCCTGTTTCCCCT
Organism: Amia ocellicauda; assembly: GCF_036373705.1. Lineage (NCBI taxonomy): Eukaryota > Metazoa > Chordata > Actinopteri > Amiiformes > Amiidae > Amia > Amia ocellicauda. The sequence goes on from NC_089863.1 coordinate 26,540,451, forward strand.
CTTTCTGTCTCTCTCCCAGTCTCTGTCTCCCTCTCTTCCTCTGTCTCCCTGTCTTTCTCCTCCCTCTCTCCCTCTTTCCCTCTCCCTCTCTCGCTTTTTCTCGGTCTCTCTCCCTCTCTCACTCACGCACAACACAGAAAGTGAAGTTCCCTGCTCTAGTGACTTGGCACCCTAAAGCGACAGTATAAAATGAGCGGCCAGGCGAGTCTTGAAAAATAAAAAGGCTTTTTATATATTAATTTAAAATTCTTCCATTTATGATCCCTTAAACACTATACAGTGCGTCACTGGACGAAGCACCTTTAAACAAAGAAAAGATGAAGCACGCACGTACTGTAAGTGATTGTACACTGTATACTATATCTACTCTACATCTACCAACGCTGCACTGCTTTTGGTTTTTAATGAATGAAGTGCGCTACCGCTCCTCCACGCCAGCAGACGGCGCTGTTGCGATTCCCCGGCCCTCGCTGCATCCGCGGTGGCAAGAGGCGCTCCGTCTCGCCGGGAGCTCGACGCAGCCCCCTCCCTCTCTCGGGCTCTATGGTCCGGGAAGCTCCCTGACCCCTCCCCGCTGAGACACACGCACCGCGGAGCCTCTGCCCGCACACTCACGCCTTTCTGTTTGTTTTCTAAAGAGGAGACAGAGCAGCCGACCATGCAAGCGCCGTCCCCGCCTGCGAGCATGCCCTAAAAGCGGCCGGGGGGAGGATGACCATTGCGGGGCGTTTTGGAAGCTGCCAGCGCGGATCAAGCGGTAAGGCGGGCACCGTGCGGGGCGCTGGGGGGCTGTTTTCGGCGTGACAGGGGTGCGGGTCCTCTCTCTCTCCTTGCGTGTCCGGACCCGGGGGGGCTCTGCGCATGGGGAGCAGCAGCAGGTGCAAACCGAGCCGCTGGCGCATCGTGGTTGCGCAGATCCCCGCAGATCTGCGCAATCCCCGGGGCTCCCATTGGATCCCCCCAAAAGAAAAGCAAAACAAGATCCCGCTGTTTACCTTGCGATCAGTATCGGCGCAGATGACCGCATGCCGGCCCCCGGTGTCGGGTTTTGGGTAGCGGGGCTTTGGAGGGCGGGCGGGGGGGGTTACAGAAATACTCTCCGCGGCGGCTGTGCGTAATTCAGATCTCTATTTATACACGGCAGGGAAAGGCAGTGGATCGGGCCGGCCGAGGCTGACACAAGGCTTTGTTTCGGGATAAATACCGGAGCGCACTGTGATGCATCCTCCTATTGGTTAACTTTTTTTATGCTGACGGTTGGAATAATATAATCATTGTTCACTGACGCTTTACTTTAATCACGTCTGATCCGCCCCCTGCCATTGGATGCATGATAATAATAGTAATGCGTGCTAATATCGGATGGCTGCTTTATTAGTGAGGCTGATCTTTCCGCTCGTCCTTATGCAATGCGGTCATATCTGCGAGGCTGGGGACTGGGAGCTCATTTTGGGATGATGCAGCGCTCCGCCGTGTCTCGCTGCCTTTGATTGGATGCTGCCGGCTGGTGCTGATGCGACCGCGCAGGGAGAGGATGGCGAGCGTCGCCAATGGCAACGGACTCTCGCAGGCAGGAGAGCACCTCTGGGCGCTGGGGGGCTGTTGTCGCTTCCAGGGTGGCTGGCTGGCTCTGTGTTTAGGGCACTGTGGTCTGTGTTTACATCTGCATCCTGGCTGCGTGGAAGGGATCTCTCTCGTCTCTGGTTGACTGACTGACACATGCACTGACTGACACATACACTGTCACACTGTGTGACTGACACATGCACTGACTGACACATACACTGTCACACTGTGTGACTGACACACTGAAACATACAATGACTGACTGCACTGTCTGACTGACACATACACTGTCACACTGTCTGACTGACACACTGATACATGCGCTGCCTGATGCACTGGCTGCCTGACACACTGACTGATGTGCTGACTGACGCATGCGCTGAGGCGCTGACGCACTGACACATGCACTGACTGACTGACGCACTGACTGATACACTGAATGAGTGACTGACACGCTGACTGACTGACACATGCACTGAGGCACTGACTGACACATGCACTGACTGACACACTGATGCACTGACGACTGACGTGCACTGACTGAATGAGTGACTGACACACTGACTGACTGAGGAGGTGGTATTTACGAAGAGATGATTTGATATCAAGCGCTCATTCAGTCATGTTAGACGTTCATGTCATTGTATTTGTCAGTCAGTCAGTGTGCTCGCAGTCGTTTCGCTGTAACTGGCTGTGGTTGAAGGTGTCAGACAAATGAATCCTATAATAATAATAACTACAAGACATCGTTTTTCTATTGTCTGTGAACGTGCTGAACAAGCACAGCCAGCTATTTAAAGTCTGTCACCAAATACACTTAAAAATATAGCAGTCAGGAAGTGTATGTTTGGATGAAAAAGGGGAAGAGGTCGGTAAGTATACACCCCTCTGCAAAAAACACTACTTTAGAGCATTGGGGTCAGAGTTCAAGGGTCAGACCTCAGCCCATGATAAACATGAACTGCAAAGACCTCCGTAGAAATGCATCTCGATAAAGATAAACAAACGCATATAAACTGAAATTGAAATTATAAGCAGGGGGAGCTTTTTTTCAAAGGATTCTAACACAGAATCCTCCCCCAGGGCTGAAAAAGGTTAGAGAAACGGGCCTCTGTGGAACGTCTGTGTGGTTTGGCCTCCGAGTGTTTACGTGGCGCAGCTGGGGGGGTAATCGTGCGGGGTGGCCCTCGTTGTTTATACGAGCCTGTTTGTGATGACGTAACTCCTCCGGGGCCTGGCAGAGCGCCGCCGGTTCCACTGGGACCAGAGTGGGCGTCTCCGAAAACCCGGAGAGCTGTGCCACAGTCCAGACAGACAGGCGTGTGCCCGTAGGACTGCAGATAACGAGCTCAAACCATCAGCGCGAAGTTCCAAGGAATCGCTGACCGAGCGACGAAGCAGATTCATTCAATCTTCCTCCCATGTACGGGTGGTGAATGAAACAAAACGCACCGGGGAAAAAAAAAAAAAAAAAAGCCCAAATTGGGTTAAGTCAAAAAGTTCCCCAGTTGGAACAAAGACTGAATGAGATCTAAAGGCACGGCAGAGCTGGAGACATTGTATTCAGTTATTTATTCACACCGCGCTCCATTCATCTTGTTTGCTTAAAAAAGAAAGCTGATAACATTGCTGCTATTTATGTCGCCTTATCTCACAATCTGTAAACCAATAAAATCAAATGCAAAACACACACTAGATAGTATGCTAATGTGAGTATGAGGCCCAGTGAGGTAAATATTAGTTTTACTGTGTAAGAGGAGGGCTGGGAAGGCATCCCTTTAAGGCAGGGGTTCCCTATGCTTTCAAACAGGTTCTTAATTACTTAATTGAACCTTAATTTAAGTAGTAATTTCCTGAATCAGAGCCCGTTAATGATTTTAAACACTAGGGGTTTTAAGTTAAGTATAGAATTGTATAAATAACTTATTAAAGAATCAATTCTTATTACACAATAAAAATAAATAAAATCTAAGCAGATAATGACTTAATTGGACCCTTAATTGAAGTAAGAGAGCTAATTTTAAGGCGGAAGAGATTCTCCCCCATCTCCTGCCCAGTTCCACACCAGTCCCCCTCACTCTTTCCGTCTCTGAACCGCCGACAGCTTGTTCCCCAGCAGCCCAATTAGCAAATTGGCAATTAAGGAAGGTTCGTCTGCACCATCTGCGTTTCCTCCTTTCTTTCTTTCTTTCTTTCCTCCTTTCTTTCTTTCTTTCTTTCTTTCTTTCTGTTTTTTTGTATCGATGCTCATTTCTGTTCTGACTCTCCCTCTCCGTCCTCCCTGGCGCTGTGGGAAAGTCTTAGGCCGGTCTGCGCGCTCTGCCGGGGGGAGAAGCCGGCAGATTCTCGTTGCGTAACAGTTCAGCAGACATCAGACAGCGCTGTCACTTATGTAAGAGGCTGACCACGGCCTTTTTTGAGTTGATTTGCACTGGCAGTTGGTGTGGGGGGTGGGGAACAAGAGAGAGATTTGTTTTGGGACAGGACATGGTGGCGTAAGGAGAGCTGAGGTAGAGGTTTGTTTTGTGTTCTTCCACTCCATACCTCGGTATAATCTACTCAGATACAGTTCCCACTCTTCAGAAATATATATTCACAGAGGTACTCTTACATCTTGGCTAAGGACTTATTTTGTTACAATAGCGGTAGTAGTGGTTTACTATGCTGTCTATCCAGGGGAGGGGAACATATTTAACTGACACTCATTCTCTTGCACACACATACACACACACTCCTGCGTACAGACTCACACCTGGCTGTCGCTCAAAAAACTCTCTCCCCGCTCCTTCAGCCTCTTTTCTGCTCTCTCTTTCTCTCCCCACAGTTATTGTTCCTGCTCTTGCTTTCAGTCTCTCCTTTCACTTTCGCCTCCCATCTGTGATCTCTCTCTCATCACAGCTAGTGACGGTCCAGGTCACCACCGCGGTCCCCGTCTCCGTGTCTGGGGCAGGATTTACACTTGGCCGTGAATCCTAGCAAGAGATAGAAGGCGGGGACAAAATACAATCTACCCTGCTGGTTTTTGTGCCAGCCGAGCTCTCAATTACTTCATTGAACCCTTAATTGAAATTAATGTCCTAAATCTGAGCCTTTTAATGATTTTAAACGATAGGGGGTTAAGTAAGTTAAGTTTAGAATTGTATATAGAACAAACTCTTATTACACAGTTTAAAAAGTCAAATGTATCAGATTGTTACTTCGATTAAGGTTCAATTAAGTAATTGAGAGGCTCGGCTGGAACAAAAACCTGCAGGGTAGGGGGTAAAAAGAAATAAAAATGATAAACCTACTGTATATCCCTTGTGATCCGGTCTCGGTGTCAGTTGAATTGCCGAATTGAAATATTGATATTCTTTATACGCATATAGGAGATTAAAAATTGATCGGATCTCCCTGACCAGCTTGTGATGAATGAATAGCGTTGGCCGGCGGGTCGACATCGATCGCCGCGAACAAAACTGCTTGCTGACTCCTGGATTGGATTCCAGTGCGGAAAGAGGAGATTGCACAGGCAGATGGGTTTGGTGGTGGTGGTGGTGGGGAGGGGAGGGGAGGGGAGGGGAAGCCTGTGCTCTGAATGTAGGCCCCGTGGTGACAAAGCATCACTTTCCCCGAATGTGTCGACGACTCAAAACACTGACCCCACAGAACATTCCAGAGTCTGGAGAGAAGGGTTCCATTCATCCAGTTAATTGATTAATTAGACCAATTAAGGAGCCGAGAAACCAGCAGACACTGCGGCCCCCCAGGACTGGAGTCTGACACCCCTGTATTGAGGAATGGGTTCAATAAATAAGTCTTTGAATCGCATAAATAAAAGCAGCTGTGTTGTACGGTTGGGGCAGGAGGTGACCGTGTTTTCTACGTGTGATCCCAGGCTTGGGGTGTTGTGTTTTTTCCTGCCGGCGTGCGATCAAACAGAGGTTGTGATCTGGTAAGCGTGAGCAGCTCAGGAAGTGGTTCGGCTGTTTTTATGCTCGGTGCAGCGGGGTGGAGAGCTGTTAAAACGGGGGGATGGGCCGAAGATTTTGTTTCCCGCCCCAGGGCTTCATTAGTGAATTGAAGTTGATTAGTAGAATGAAACTCAACGCACCAGCTTCATCCCAGGTGTTCCACCTCTTATCTCCTGGATATGTCTGCACTCTTATGCTGTATTTTAAAATAGTCTTATTAAACTCTGCCCCCTTATGCTCGTCCTTTTTCCCCTTTGATCATACTGTTGTGACGTGCCCTGTTTCGGTGCCAACCACGCCTCTTGGCACACACCTGAGACAGCTGTATTGTGTTGGCACTTGTCAGCTGTACTGGGATGGGTGCTGATTGTATCTACTGCTTGCTACTTAATTTATATATAATTACTTAATTGGTAGCTAATTAATTTCGCACCCCATCTAAAACAGCTTTGTAATAATCTGTCTCCTGATCTGGACGGGGCACAGCCTGACCACTCACTAATAAGAGTCAAAAACTGAGGCGGACATGCATGAATAATTTTTAAACGCCTGCAGAGAGAAGCAGAACTGAATGATCAGATCGGCTCCGTAGGCGCTTGTGAGGCTATGATGGATCCGTGCGTCATAACAGAAGAATAAGAAAAAAAGGAAATAAAAGTGTGAAAATGAGGGATTGCGCATACGTTATTGTGCATTAAGAAAAGCAAGCATGCAACTGTGCTCACCTCTGGATGCGTGCCTCCGAGCTGCAGATAACCGTGGGGCTACAACGTGTTTTGTATTTCTGGCGCTCTTTAAATAGAGCCCCCCACTCAAAATAGATGCATCTAGTGCTGACAGATCAGGCAGACGGGTCGGGGCTGCTTGTGGTGTGAACGCTATTGGAGTAATCAACAGATTTGCTTTGTAATCGCATCTGGGGGGGGTGGGTCACAACGCCAGCAGGGTTAATCAAGGTACGTTACCCTTTTCCTGGACCTACAGCAGCCTTTTACTCGCCGAGACCTCGTCTTAAACACTGGCAAAATGTGCACATATCTCAAAACGGTTCACCCTGCAGAGGGACACGTTTCGCGTCATCAATATAGCCTTATAGCGCACGACAATGCGGTGGATGCGATATAAACATTGCCAAACCGTTCCGCCGTCCTGCCAACTGTACAGACCGCCCCCCAGGCTGTAAGGGATGCTGTCATTTTATGGCAAATCAACAATTTGGTTTCCTTAATTGGATCTGCAGTTTGGCGTGGGAGCCCTGATCTAATCCACGCAGGCAGAGGAAAACGCCGGACTGCACGGGTCATGGGGTTTTTGCACAGTGACGGCTTTTATTGGCGCATCCACTTGGGTAGGGACGAGGGTGCACGTCGCGGGCGTTTTATTTGAATTGCATCTCTTCGTTTGCAAAACCCCTTGCTTGTGCAGATGTGAGCTGAGTCTGCACGGGCTTAAAGGCGTCTCTTTGTGTTACTGTGCGAGCCAACAAAGCTAGTGACGAATATATATATATATGTGTATGTACAAATATATATAATATTTGTACATACACAGTTGTGGCCGGCTAGTGTTTCCCCTTATTTTATGAATTCACAACTGCAGTAGATCTGCCGTTCCTGTTCCCATGCTGTTTTTTTGAAACCACTTTTGTTTTGAATGCCTTTTCACAGCCTTCTTGTGGGGTTTCATACAACCGTGATGTCAACTCTCATGCATACGAGCTGAAACACTGCTGTAGGTGTATTGAGAAGGTTTCATTGTTCCCCTTTAAACATTTAAATGAAAAAAATGCGTAGGCTATCTGACATCAATATTCTAATGGGTTATGCTGTAGTAATCTTTTTAGTTATATAAAATAAACCAATCCACATGTAACATTTACATAAAATGCAATGCATAACATTTTGCATATATTCATATTTCATATACCTTCAGAAAGTAATAGTTTTAAGATTGTAGCCTCTAAAGTTGACAAAGCGTTTTTTGAATTTCTTGAGAAGCTCTGGAGAAGTGGGTAAAGGTTATTAATAACAATTTAAAAATGAATCATAACCTAATTATCTTCATGCCTGTAATATCGACTTGGTTTTACAATTACAATACCATAACGTTATTTGAGAACGCTAGGCTAGTATTTCGTTAATGGCCATTTATTTTCAAAAACTGTTTTGTAAGTTTGTATGATTGAAATATAAATGATCACGGTGGTCAATATTTTAAATAGGCCGCCATTCACTTATGAGAGAAGATATATGTTAATTAACCTATTACCTTTCTAATATGTTCTTCTGCAAATAGGCCGAAATCCAAAACCAACACAAGAAACGTTTCTGTAAGTCCACTTTTTATTCAAGAATCCAAGATGCAACCAAGGCTCATAACACATTAAGGTTGAGCGGAAACAAACCTGTGTAGAAATCTATCAAAAGTTTTAAAGCACGTGTTTATAGGAGACGCATACATCTGCTCCCTGACAGATTTCCCAACAGAACGATCTCAACCCTCCAGACTTGTCAGTGCCGAGGGGACAGTGTTGCTTTTGTGATGACAAACTGCAAGGCTCGTTTTGACCATGGCGACAGTGAAAGTGTTGAAATGACCGAAAGTGTCCCAAGAAACCTAGCAATGACATGTCAGCCACAACAGAATAACAACAGATTTCACCGCCGCCTTTGAAGTATCTGATGAATACGGGAAGTCCGAAACAGTTGTAAGATGCTGTTTCTGTCACTGGCCAAGTCTGTTGAGACCACGCTGGCCAGAGCTTTCTTGGGTGGAAACAAAATAAGTTTCATCCAAAGAAACTTCCCCTTTTCGTTATCCTGTCGCATACCAGTTGGGAGAAAGTCATGACGGGGAAGAGAGGACGTTCCGATATGTTCCAATACTTGACACGCCTAAAGCGATGATGCAAAATGTGCAAGCACCGTTTTTTTGTATTGGATCTGTGGCAATTCCAGCTCAATCTGCGCTTTACCAGTTTTGTGGGGGGAGAGAGAGAGAGAGAGAGAGACACCATTGTCATACGTCTTTGTTGTACCCTTTAAACATCAGGCTAGACCTTCCATTGCCTGTTTTGATGTTTTCCTCTTTAAAAACTCAGACCGGAAGGAAGGAAGAAATCCATAAATACACAAACCGACAAATAACATTCCATAAAATATATTTAAAAGGAGCTGTCTTGGGACTCTCCGTACCGTTGGCAACACGGGCCGTCCCGATTCTATTTTGTGGGAACCTGCTGCCCGCCTGGATGAATGGTGCCCAGTGTTGTGCCTGTTTTCTTCCTAAATCCACATATAGGCTGGTTTATTAATACCAGTTGCTGTCCGGTGACATCACGTGCCTTGCCCCACTGTGCCCACACAAAGCCCCATTGTGAGCTGGGCTCCGTTGTTGTTTTCTCTGTGCCAGCATTGGCGTCATTGTACCCAGCTGGCAGCACCTCATTTGCCTCTCTGTATCCATCGTCTCTGGGAGTTGGCATCTCTACTAGAATTGAATGCCTCTGTGTCCACATCGCGGAGTTTGGCCCTCATTTGTCCCCCTTGTTTATCACGTCCGATCCCAGGTGGGGACACTGCTGCTGTACCCTTGAGTACGGCACTGTACCCAGAATGCACCAGTACCAACCCAGCTGTATAAATGGGTCACTGTATGTAAATAATAAGTCACCCTGGCAAGTAAGTGTTGTCAGGCTCCCAAAATCGCTCATTTAAAAAAACTGGGACCACGTGGAATTTATCGATCAATTGAGAAATTAACTTGAGAAATTAACCGTTTAAGGCACTACTTTCCTTAAACTCTCCCCAGTGTGGTTTTGTTCACATACAAACTGGCTGTTTCAAGACCACGCTTCCAGAGTGTGAGAGCGGGTTTTTTCTTGGAGTGTGTGTGTGTGTGTGTGTGAGGGAAGGTGTGGTTCCTCGTTGATGTGGTTAACGCTCTGCCCTTATTCCTTTTTTTTTTTCCTGCGCTCTTCCTGCCAAACGCCTTCTATCTCCACCGTGTGCCTGTCGACCTCTGCCGCGCCCCACCAGAGACCACAGCGCCAGGCTTCACAGTGAGGCCGGCGTTAGGACGAGCCCTCGTACCCCTGCGGTGCCCCTGTGTGTTTTGTCGCTCTCTGAGCTGCAGCTCCAAACTGCTGCTCTGTGCGTTCGCTGCTGGGCGGTCAGCCAGCCGTCCACCCCAGGCTGACTGGACTGCACTCCACCCCACAGCTGTGTGCGATGATGTAGTCGGTGACTCACACTGTGTTTACAGAGGGGCGATGGGGGGAGGGACACTGATGAAAGGGAAGAACAGCTGACAAGGGAGGGAGGGAGTGAGGGAGAGAGAATGCCTTTTTCACACATGCTTAAAGTTTCGAAGCTCAAATGCATTGTTTTTTCTTCTTTAATTAACTAATTCATAATATTATCGGATGTCCAGGGGGGCCACAGTGTCTGCTGGGTTTTGTTCCAGCCCAGCTCTCGGCTCCTTATTTTGTCTAATTAATCAATTAACTAGATTAATTCAACCCTTCTCTCCAGACACATTGAAAGGTATCGTCTGCAAAAATAAAATACGGACGTTTTAGATCAGCCCGCCGGAGTAAATAATGACATTGATTAGATAATTGGGAGGTTCTGTTGGAACACAAACCAGCAGACCCTGCGGCCCCCCAGGACCAGAGTCTGACACCCTGGTAATATCGGTTGCACAATTAGCGTGACATTTGTCTTGCTCGTGATTTGAAACCAGACCGAAGACTCTCTTGATCAACCAGAATTCGAGAACTGTGCTTTGAGACATTTTATGATGTAGAGGAGGTCATTATATATATGTAGTAATCGGACAATCAATTAACCAATGTCCAATCTTGCCGGACAACTTGTAGTGACACAGCCAGGGCTCGAACCGGCAACCTCCCTTGTGAGCGACTCAGCCGGCACCTAAGTGGATTGTACTGCATGCGTCATTCGTTATACAGATCTTTGTATCGTTCTGTGTCTTACTCTTTTGTGCTGACATGGCTCTCTCTCCCAAAAATAACTTCAGGAAGCAGGAAATGCTTCTCCCAGCTGATTACCAGCAACAGGGACAGGGGAAGGGACACAATTGGGCAATATTCCCCAGCGCAGTCGCATGGCGAAAGCGTTGGGCCGTGAAGGGGAGCGCGACGCAGAATTGCTTCCCCATTTTGTTTCCTCTCCTTGTGCTGTTCTCGGCTCCCGTGCAGCGAAGCGAGGCAGGAAGACACACACACACACACACACACGCGTGTTCAACAGGATCTGAAACGACTATTGAGGTTCAAAAAGGAAATTGCCGTTAATGGGAAACCCCCTGCTTTCCACTGAACTAATGTGAAACAATTCACTCTGTGTTTGCACACCTTTCAAATCACGGCCCACTAGAACTTCCAGTGAATTGGCCTCCAATTTGGGCCAAATTGGCTCATGAACCCGGGAGGTTGGGAAACGCTGCCCCAAGAAAGTGTATCTCGGTTTTATCCCCTTCAGCTCCCCGCGTGTGTCGGTTTGCTTGCAGCGGAACTGTTTATAGGATCGTGCACCGGTGAGTGAGCGCCCCGCAAACCTGTTCCTCCCTTCCCCTAACCTGACACCTGGCCGATCATGCCCCGGAGAAAGAGGTACCGAGAGTCGGGCTGTGGGAAATCATTTGTGTATCGTTTTGTAGGGTCGGAGTTCTGTTTTTCACCGACTCTGGGAGCCTGTCGGCTTTGGCGGCGCCCTGCTCCACAGCAAGTGGGCGGCGGCCTCCGAAAGCACCACCGGCAGGAAACGGAGGCAGTGGAAAGCCAGTTTGTCTTGGCTGCGGGCGTACATAAACCGAAAGACGGGCATCTCGAAGCTTGTCCTTTCTGCATTCGTCTGCCAAATCGCCTCACAAGATTAAAAGGGAGAGACAGTGAAACCAGCAGGACCCCGTTGTTCCTCTCTGCGGGAGGGGTGATTGTGCCTCCCCTGCTGTTGGCCAGGAAGTACTTGAGGAGCGCAGGCAGGAAGCGGGCTGCTGGCGTCCATTTCCTGTTTTGACGTTCCCCGAGCGTCGCAGTGCGGCAAAACGAAAGCAAGGGGGCCGTCGCCAAAAAAACACGTCGGGTTGCCACGTCCGGTCCCCCCAGCGTCACTGTCTCGGTCACCTGACCTGACTCTGAGCTGCATTTCAGTTCTGTGACTGGATGCTGACAGGGGGATCGGAGAGCCTTCAGCCCTACCTGCCAATTCTAAACGACAGTTTTGAATGAGCTTTTGAAGGGTCGGTCTTTCTCTCTCCCTTTCCTACTCCATCTCCTCCTCCCTCCCGCCATCTCCCCACCAACTCCTCCCTTCTACTTCTCTTTCTCTCCCTTCCTCCATCTCCTTCTCCCTTCCTGTTCTCTCCCTCTCCCACTGCTCTCTCTCCCCCCAAATCCTCCTCTTTCTCTCCAACTCCCCCTTCATCTCCCTCCCTTCATCTTCCCCATCAACTCCTTCTCCCTTCTCCTTCTCTCCCTCTCCCCACTCCTTCCTCCAACTCCTTCTCCCTTCCCGTTCTCTTCCACTCCTCCCTCAATCTCCCCCAATCCTCCTCTCCTACTATCTCTCTCCAACTCCTGCTCTCATCTCCCTCTCTTCATCTTCCCCACCCACTCCTTCTCCCTTCCCGTTCTCTCCCTCTCTCTCTTTGTCCCTCACTCCCCCCTACCAAATCCTCCTCTCTACTGCGATCTCTCTCCCACTCCTCCTCATCTCTTTCGCCCCGTCCTTGCATCTCCCTCCCCAACCGTTCTCTCCCTCTCTCCCACTCCTCCCTTAATCTCCCCCCCAACTCCTCCTCCTCATCTCTCCGCTCTCTCCCCCCCCAAAGGAGCGCCGTCCAGGCCGGAGGCATGACGGAGGAGAAATGCCCGCAGCTGGTGGACTACTTCGTGGTGGCGGGGCTGACTGGCAGGGCGGCCGCCCTGGACGAGGAGGGGCAGCAGCGGGCGGGCCGGCCCGTGGAGCCAGTGACGGAGCTGGCGGTGATCGCCCGGGGGCTGGGCGAGGAGGTGCCCGAGGGCTTCACCTGCATTGAGCGCACGCAGAGCGGGCTCCCGGCCGAGCTCAGTGCCGGCCTCATTAACAACCCACACATGTACCTCTGCTACAAGAGGGGCCACGACAAGCCGCCCATCCTGGACCTGGGGTGAGTGGGAGGCGCGGGGGCCCATCCCAGGATCGGCTTACGTTTATACGGCCATGTTTAGTTTTCTTCTGTAGGGAAATTAACTACATCAAAAAAAAATAGGCGTGCAGTATAGAAAATATAATGATGCAATACTGCCACCACTTGTTATTATAAAAAAATACTTCTGCGATTCTTTCTGCTGTAACTCAGAAGGAATCAATTCCATTTCCCATCTAGGCTCCTCCTCTTCTTCTGCCTGGTGCATGATGGGACATCATTCCACTAAAATTTTCACTGAATTTAGGGTATCTGGGGATCACTAGTGCCCTTCGTTGGGTCATCTTTCCTAGTGTGAATGCACTGCTGTCTGGTACATGAGCTCTCAATTACTTAATTTACCCTTAATTGATGTAACAATCTGCTAAAATTTGTGTAATTGTGTAATAAACTAGTTGGTTCTTTAATAAGTTATTTATATAATTCTATACTTAAAACACCCACAGTTTCAAATCATGAAAAGGCTCTGATTTAGGCAATTATTACTTCAATTTAGAGTAGTGTGTTCACACTGAGAGAGATGATCTAATTAAGTACACTAACGATACCCAGATGATACCCTGAATTTGTAGAAAATGTAATTGTGGAATGATGTACACTGTGCGTACTCAATATGTCCCATCATGCACCAGGCGGAGGAAGAAGCAGAACCTAGATGGGAAATGGAATTCATCCCTTTTGGTTGACTCTTGAATCTGTCTGCCGCAGGGTGCTGTACGAGGGCAAGGAGCCGGTGAAGCCCGGATGGCACGTCATCGAGACCACGCCCTACAGCCGCTCGGCCAGCCTGAGCTCGGGGGGCGCGCCGGGCACCCACCGCACCTTCCTCACCTACCGGCGGGCGCCCGACTCGCAGGCCCTCAACACGCTGGGCGTCACCGACATCTCCGTCCTGCTGCCCAGCAAGGGGGAGAGCGCCCCGCACACCTTCTGCAAAGTGGACAAGAACCTCAACACCGGCATGGTGAGTGGCACAGCCATCGCACCCTTTCCTCGGGATAACTTTAAGGATTTAAGTCCATCGTCCCATTGAGACGCGCACACACACGCCGACTCCGCCCACAGGCGCCACTAGCCAATCCCGTGCTCTGTTTGAATCTTGCAATACCCAGAATGCACTGCGTGATTGAGGAAGTAAGACCAGGAAGTCTGAGGAAAGTCTATGTCCTGCAGCCGTTTGGACTCGGTGTTCTCATTAGTGTGACGCTGACATGTGCCGTGTTGTGTTCACAGTGGGGGCCGGCCTTGTACCTGTGCTACAAGAGAGCCGTGGCGAAGGCAAACGCGCTCGTCTACGAGGCGGGTGAGTACTCCCTTCCTCAGCGACGCCCTCGGTTGACACCCGCTGAGCATAGCACAGTGGGGCGGCTGCTGCAGAGCTGGGCGCCAGTTCCACTTAAAGCGACACTCCTTCCCTCTATGCAGGGCTGCTGAGCCGCTACCCGGAGGCTGACGCCGAGTCCTTCCCCCTGCCCGAGTCCGTGCCCATCTTCTGCCTGCCCATGGGCGTCACCGTCGAGAGCTGGCCCCTCAACACCAAGTACCAGCTGCCCGTCTTCTCCACCTTCGTCCTCACCAGCGCCTGCGGGGACAAGGTCAGTGCGGGTGTGAGGAATCGGACTGGCCCGGCGGCGATGGGGGTTTGTTTTTTAAGGGAATTGCCAAACTGGGTTGAGCCTAAACACTCTCTCCCCCTCTCTTTCTCTTCCTCTCCCCTGCTCCCACCCCATCTTTCTTTCTAATTTTCCTCTATTCCTCTCTCCCCCCCTTTCTCTTCCTATTTATCTCCCTCTCTTCCTCTCCCACCCCATCTTTCTTTCACTCTCCCTAATTCTCTTCCCCTCTTTCTCTCCCCCTCCCTCTCCCTCTCTCTCTCCCCCTCCCTCTCTCTCTCCCTCCCTCCCCCAGGTGTACGGCGGCGCCATCCAGTTCTACGAGGCGTTCCCGCGCGAGTGCCTGACGGAGAAGCAGTGCCTGCGGCTGGGCCTGGTGAGCGTGGTGGACCGGCGGCCCATCGGCACGCGCACGGTGCAGGTGAAGAAGAGCGTCTGCGTGCTCTCACACTGGCCCTTCTTCGACGTCTTCCAGAAGTTCCTCACCTTCGTCTACCGCTACTCCATCTCCGGGCCCCACGTCCTGCCCCTGGAGAAGTGAGTGGGGCACCCCGGTCCCGTCCGCCGCCACCCCTGTTCCCCTGACCCGGCCTGCGCGCCCGTCTTTAATCTCCCCTCCTTGTCTCCCCCCGGGGGGGTTTCGGTTCCACTTCCTTCGTTCCGGTCAGGGAGTGGAGGGAGGGGGAGGGGGGGAGAGGGAAATGGAAAGAGTGGAAAAGAGGGAAAGCGAGAGGGAGGGAGGGAGAAGGAGAGGGAAAGCGAAGGGGAGGGAGAGGGAGAAGGAAACCAGGAGGCAGGGAAAAGGAGAGAGGGAGGGAGAGGGAAAGAGGGAAAGCGAGAGGGAGGAAGAGAAGGAAAGAGGGAGGGAAAGCAAGAGGGAATGAGTGGAAATGAGAGAGGGAGGGAAAAAGTTGGAAAAGAGGGAGAGCGAGAGGGACCGAGAAGGAGAGGGAAAATGAGAGGGGAAAATTGCAAAAAGGGAAAGTGAAAGCGGGAGGGAGTGGGAAAGGGAAAGTGAGGAGGAAGTAAGAGGGAGAGGGGGAGAGGGAGAGAAGGGGAAAGGGAGGGAGAAGGAGAGGGAAAGCGAGAGGGGAGGAGGGAGGGAGAAGGAGGCAGGGAGAGAGGGAAAGCGAGAAGGAGGGAGTAAGAGGGAGAGGAAAAGTGGGAAAGGGAAAGCGAGAGGGAGAAGGGGTGAGAGGGAGGGAGAAGGAGAGAGGGATGGAGGGGGAAAGGGGAAAGAGGGAGAGAGGGAAAGGGAAAGCAGGAGAGAGGGAGGGAGGGAGAAGGGGAGAGAGGGAGAGGGAGGGAGTTTGAACTCCCCCCCCCCAGGTATTCGAGTCAGGTGCCTTCAGGGTGAGGCGTTTGTGGTTCTCTTCTTCACGCGTGCTGTCTCTCTCCAGCCCCACTTCCTATGAGTCGCTTCCTGCAGGTATAAATGGTAGAGGTCTTCATGGGTATAAAAATGTGTGACCGATCCAGAAGAGACCCGGAAATGTGCTATCCCGTACCGACCGGGACCCGTCTATTATTTGAAATCTGGACTCAGACCCGGCCAGGACACACAGACCCGATTGAACCCGATCGGCACAGATCCCACAGCTAATTGCTATTAAGTTAATGTACAAGTTGTGAATATAAAACTTTGTGTCTTACCTAATGTAACACTAGTAGCTTCTCTCCTGTACCTGACCGTGACGTATACAGTCCATCCTCCTTGCCAGGAAAGCTGGTAAAATAACATCCATGTTGCTCCTCTCTTGCTGATTGAAAGCGCCTGTATAATCCACTCATTATTTCAGCTCAAAAGTCCACTTGCTGTCACGGTGGCGGAGGACAAACGTGACTTTGCAGCTTTGCAGTTTTTTTGTATCTCGCATAATACGACAACTTCCACCGTTTGCCCTTTTGAACAATAATAACGATGCTGGTTCAGTGCCACGGCGCTGACGTTAGCATCACTAATCTGCTGTCATTGTGCTCTGAGATGCGTCTGCCATAGATTTAGATACAAAGCGAACCAACTCCAACCACAACATTAGAAAAATCGCGCCGACGCCAATAATGCACTGCGGTTTACATCATCTGTCAAAAACCGATATGGTGGAATAAGTCCTGCCTTCTAAATAAAAGAGCCAATCTTCAATTGGTAAAGTCATCGCATCACTCGGGTATCTCACACAGACCCGGAACCCAGAGTACAAGAATGGGACCCGACCCGGACCCGTAAAAACCTCTAATAAACAGCCACATCTGTTCATTCTTAAAGGGATACTTGGGTATCTTGGCGTTTTATTCTCATGTCTCACTCTTCCAGAGTCATACGAATCCACTAAACCTTTTTAATTGTGTGTCAGTGTGAAGGAATCTGAATTGATCGCAAATCGCTGGAAGCAGACGGTCGCAAATCACTGACTCTCAAAAGCGGCTCATAGAGCTCTTAAATAGATCTGTCCTGATGTTTTTCTTTATCTTTTGTTTTTATTATTATTCGTTCGTTCTTTCCAATTCTAAGTGCAAAACTGTTCATCCGTGTGAGTTTTACTAGGTTTTTTTGAAGGGTGTGTTTTCTGTGTGTGGGAGAGCTGAGCGCCACTTGGGGTTGTGTGAGTGTGTGAAGTGTGTTGTATTGTGCTGAAGGGCCCGTTTCACAGCGACACAGTGCTCTGCTTCTATAGATCAACCTGTTCTCATTAGTTCAGCCAGGAGGCAACGCACATGTATATACATACAGTGTGTGTGCTCTCAGGTCTGCTCATTAGCTGTTTGTTGTGAGAGGGAGAGGGTAAGAGTGGGAAAGAGGGAAAGTGAGAGTGAGTTAGTGAGAGAGGGAGAGGTAGCAACACGGAGAGGGAAAGCATGACAGAGGGGGAAGGTGAGAGAGAGGCAGAGAGAGGGAGGGAGAAGGAGAGCAACAGAGGGAGAGACAGGGAAAGGGAGAGGGAGAGAAATGAGAGGGAGGTAGGGAGGGGAAGGGGGAGAGAAAGCAAAAGGGGGAGGTAGGGAGAGGGAAAGGGGGAGAGGGACCGAGAGATGGATGTCTTTCTAGTATAATTGGGGCAGTTTTCCTTTCTCTTCCCTGGCTTCAGTGTGTTTTAACCTTTCCTCCGCCCTGGTCTCTGCAGGCACATCTCCAGCTTCATGCACAACGTGCCGTTCCCCTCCCCGCAGCGCCCACGCATCCTGGTGCAGGTAAGAGCCCGCCTGGTGCCTGGTGCCTGGTGACTGTGCTTAGAGAAGGGCGCCCCCTGGTGCCGTGTGCAAGAGTTCACCGTGTCTCTCTCCCCACAGCTGTCGCCCTACGACAACCTGCTGCTGTGCCAGCCCGTGTCCTCCCCGCTGCCACTGAGGTAGGCCCTGACCCCTGACCTCACACTGAGTGGCATCTCTGTTTTCTTGCATTCTGTATACCCCTGTATGTAAGTGTCTTGTTAAAACATGTGTTATGTTGACTGCCAGCCCAGTGATCTCTGTCTCTGTGTGTGCGCACACCCCCCCCCCCCCCCCCCCACAGTGGTGCCAGTTTCGTGAAGCTGCTGCAGAACCTGGGCCCGGAGAACGCCTGCACGCTGCTGCTGGCTGTCCTGACAGAGCACAAGCTGCTCCTGCACTCGCTGCGCCCTGACGTGCTCACCTCTGTCAGCGAGGCCCTGGTGTCTGTGAGTGACCCCGCCGCCCGCCCAGACAGACGGAGAGAGAGACTGACTGATGGACGGAGAGGGAGAGGGAGAGACAGACAGACAGAGACAGACAGACTGATGGAGAGAGAGAGAGAGAGAGACAGACTGACTGACAGACAGACCCCGCCGCCCGCCCAGACAGACAGAGAGAGAGACTGCCGGACGGAGAGGGAGAGACAGACGGACGGACGGACGGACTGACGGACGGAGAGAGAGAGACAGACAGACAGACAGACAGACAGAGAGAGAGAGAGAGAGACACAATACATATACAAATGTCATGCCAATAAAGCTTACATTGAATTGAATTGAGACAGAGACTGACTGTTTAAGCCCTTTATTCTAACAAGCAGAAAACATACTCCATGCCAGTCCTAAAAACCCTTTACATGTACATTTTCCTTTTTTTTCCCTCTGTTTTTGTTTTTTTATAAAATAAATAAGTCCTACATTAAAATCAACAAACACCTATAAATTAGTTACATAAAAATAACCAGTTCCCCATCAACACCAACATCACACAGAGCAGGATTTATACACCACTTTGATTTTAAAACTCTCCAAATCAGTAATTAACTTAAAATAAACAAACTGTGTGGAGCCTGCTGACCACCAGCACCTTCAGGACACCCAGCACATTACCGCCACCCTCCCCAGCAGTGACCGCTGTATGAGCCTTCACAATGGCAAGCTTGGCCCGACCAATGATAAAACTCGCCAAGGAACATAAGGCTCTCTGCTTTGCAGAATACCATACCCCAAAAATAAAAAGCTCTTGAGTAAACGCAACACTCAAAGCAAGAAAAATATGTCCTAAAGACTCAAACACGAGGATAAGCCTAGGGCTGTGTGATATGACGATATGTATCGTGTGACGATAGAAAAACGTCTATCGTTTCATATTATGCTCTATCGTTTATATCGTTGTGTCGCAAATCCCAATCTTTACGGCAGTATTTTTCATCATTTGGACGACGCTTTGTGTTCTTCCACCCGTGCCGGATGCAGGCAAGAAATGTGCATTCAGAAATACAAACAGACATAGAGGAGAGTGAACTCGACACAGAATAACCACAATAACCAAAAGATACTTTAATGCACAAGCGCACATGTTCCGCCCTGCTCTCGTTGCCAGGCTAAACTCGATCTGCAAGCACCCCCTCCCCCGCTAATTTAGATGTATATAATTTCTATAAAATTAAAGAATCATAAAGTTTGTTTTTATTTTAATCAATTGGAAAGCAATGCAAACAGATGCAGAAAGTTTTTTCTTTTTTTAAGATGGTGAAGTGGTACAACAGTTTTTATTATTATTATTATTATTATTATTATTATTATAACTATTTTGTATTAACACGTGCTGTTCAGGTAAGCAGAATCGAAACGCAACAGTCAGAGAAGAAATGTCTCTGTCTAGCGCCACTATAAACCCGGATGTGGTAAATCTACCTGAATCTATACCATTTTACAGCGCATGTGTTGCGTGATTAGTATTACGTGTGTTATTGTTGTTATGTGACAGTAAATCATACTGTGTGTGTGTATGTGTGTGTATATATATATCCCATAACAACATAACACACATAATAGTAATCACACAACACTTGCGCTGTAATGTTGCATTCTGCATATATTTACCATGACAGCCTGCATGTGCTATTTGTTAGTTTTGCATATTTAATGTTTAATGAAATACTTTTGTATTATTTGTTTTTGGTGTTATTTTGTAGCTTGATTGGATAAAAACAAGAAATATCGAGAGATGTATCCTGTATCGCCAAAATAAAAAATATATAATTATTTTTTAAGTCATATCGCCCAGCCCTAGATAAGCAGAGGCAATCCGTGAAGGCGTGAAACACTGTGTCCCTCTCCAGACAGAAAGGGCAGCGCTCCGCCATCACTGCATCAAGCCTACTGACAAACAAATTGGTAGCAACAGCCCCGTGCAAGATCCTGCACTGTAAATCTCCTGAGCGTTTTGGGAGAGGTGACCGTACAGCACTCTCCACGCAGGGGACACAGACTCGGAGACGGACAGACGAGCTCTCCACTTGGCATCAGCCGAGTCGGAAAGCTGTTGAAAACCATAAGTCTTGACACGCACACTGTACAACTGTTTCTTACGCAAGGTGTTGAAAACCCACATTATTAAATTCAGAAAAAACAACCGCTTCCCTCCCTCCTCTCTGCCCTCTCCTCTCTGCCCTCACGAACGGAGGGAGTTACGGACAAGGAAGGGAACAGCGTCTGTTCCACAGGCACCCGAAGGTTAGCCAAGAAAAGGTTCAGAGGAAATAAGAGCTGGGGAGGAAAAGAGGCTCTGAACTCCTCCAGAACCCTCTGAATGACACGGGCCGAGCGAACGCCTAGCTGCGCCACTATCTCCTCGCCTGACTCCATTGAAAAAATTAAAAATAAGAGAGAGAGACATAGGAACGTGGAGAGACAGACTGCACATAGTGATCAAACCTGCATAGCTTGCCGTTGCGTTGAAATCACACACGTCCTTGAACTCTGATTAGCTGATTGATTGAGCTCTCCACTGTGCAGATGACGTTCCCCCTGCGCTGGCAGTGCCCCTACATCCCGCTGTGCCCCCTGCGGCTGGCCGACGTGCTGTGCGCCCCCATGCCCTTCATCGTGGGCGTCCACTCCAGCTACTTCGACCTGTACGACCCCCCACACGACGTCATCTGCGTGGACCTGGACACCAACACCATCTTCCAGTGAGTGAGCGGCCCATTGTCTGTGTGTCTGTATGTGTGTGTGAGTGTCTGTGCGCATCTGTTTGTGCATACGTCTGTGTGTGTGTGTGCATGTGTCTGTCTGTGTCTGTGGGCGCAGCGGGCGGGCAGTGAGTGTCTCATGTTGCCTCCTATCCAGGTCGGAGGACAAGAAGCCGCTGTCCGGCCGCTCTCTGCCGCGGAAGCACAGCAAGACCCTGCTGTCGTCACTGGGACACCTGCACCGCCAGCTGGAGAAGAGTGAGTCGGGCCGGGGGCGGCTGGTGGGCCGCCCGGCTCTTGTGCGGCTGTGGCTGTCGGTCCCTCTTGCTCGCTCTCTCTCGTTTTTTCTGTTTTTCTCTCCTTCTCTTGCTCTGGTTCTCTCTCTCTTTTTCTCCTGCTCTGTTGTATCTCACTCTTCCTCTCGCTCTGTTCTCGTTCTTTCTCACACTCTCTCCTCTCGCTCTTTGTACCAGTCTCGTGCATGCATATCCAGGGACCATATTAGCGTTGAACAGGGTGGCAGTCAGTCAGAGCCGGTACCAACTCTCCCCCTCTCCCAGTCTACAGCCCTGGCGCGGAGGAGGCCACCCTGGAGTTCCTGCTGACCGACTATGATGTCATCTACGGGCGCCAGAAGCAGCTGGAGCTGGAGATCCAGGAGGCCTTCCTGCGCTTCATGAGTTGCCTGCTGCGCGGATACCGCTCCTTCCTGCTGCCCATCACCCAGGCGCCCTCCGAGAGGACCACGGACTGCAGCTCCCTCTTCAACCTGCATGGTGCGGCTCCTCCTTCTCCTCTGTGTGTCTCTCTCTCTCCGTCTGTCTGTGGCTCACGACTCTCGCCCCGCCCCGGTCCCAGACTTCCTGAAGTCCCAGGAGTGCGCCCTCTCTCTCTCGCCCTTGTCTCTCTCTCTCTCTCTCTCTCTCTCTCTCTCTCTCTCTCTCTCTCTCTTTCTCTCTCTCTCTCCATGTGTCTGTGGCTCATGTCTCTCACCCCGCCCTGGTCCCAGGCTTCCTGAAGTCCCGGGAGCGCGCCCAGCAGAAGTTCTACGGCCAGCTGACGCGCACGCAGATGTTCACCCAGTTCATCGAGGAGTGCTCATTCGTCAGTGACCGCCACGCCTGCCTGGAGTTCTTCGACGAGTGCGTGCAGAAGGTGCGTCGCTCTTCTGTTATTGTGTGTCTCTCTGTCACTCCTTCTCTTGCTCTTGCTCTCTCTCTCGCCCCTTCTCTCGCTCTCTCTCTCTCTCGCCCCTTCTCTCGCTCTCTCTCTCTCTCGCCCCTTCTCTCGCTCTCTCTCTCTCGCCCCTTCTCTCGCTCTCTCTCTCTCTCGCCCCTTCTCTCGCTCTCTCTCTCTCTCGCCCTTTCTCGCGCTCTCTCTCTCTGTCGAAACCTCTTGCTGGGTTACACCCGGTGCGTGTGCTGAGCTGGTGGGCTGTGTGAGAGCAGAGTTAACCCCTTATGTGGCCGGCAGGTGGACGTGGAGCGGCCGGAGGAGGTGCGGCTGATCGACCTGGATGAGACTCACGGCGGCGAGCACACCGTGTTCATCATGCCCCCCGAGGAGCCGCAGGGCCCCGACGGCACGGAGTGTCCCACACCATACAGGTCCGGGGGTCTGGGGGTCCGGGGTGAGGGGCAGGAGAGGATACCGTACTGGAGTTAGGAGCCTGAAACGATAGTCCATTGAGAGACTTGGACGGTGATTGTGTGTGTCTCTGCAGCTACGAGACCTTCCCACCCCTGAAGGCGGAGCTCTTCGACCGGCCGCAGGATCTGCTGAGAGTCCAGGCCAAGGGCAGCGCCCCCAGCAGCCCCGCCCCTCGCCGCACCAAGCAGGTAACCCATCACATCAGTTTCATACTCATCACATCAATCAGTGACCCTCGTGCCCTGTGGATGGGGGCATTGTCATCCTGGAAGAGACCACTCCCATAGGATAAAGAATAACTTTGTCAGGATTTGCAGTGACCCTTCCCTCTAAGGGGGCAAGTGGACCCAAACCATGCCAGGAAAATGCCCCCCACAGCATAACAGAGCCTCCAGACCCCCTCACTGTAGGGGTCCAGCAGTCAGGCCTGTACCATTCTCTTGGTGTCCCACACATGCACTCGCCTGCTTGTCCAGAACACGAGCCAGTTGAGCGTCTGTGTGACTGAAGCTTCTGCAATTCGTGTCCCAATAATGCCCCCTCTTTCAAAGTCACTTAGATCCTTTCCTCTTGCCATCCTGATGCAAAATCAAGGTCAACTGGGCCTGCACAGCATTTGTATACATGCCACAGAGCATGACAGGATGTTAATTGCTTAATTGTATCATGCAGTACATGCGTGTGTGTTCCTCCAAGGTTTTTGCGGGTGGGAGTGGGATGAAAAACTGCAAGTAACAATGCGGGAGCGGGTTGGAAAAAACAGTCCGGGCAGGGCTCTATTGGTGGCCTTCAAAGCCTGTTCGTTATCTAATGCGTCTGTGTCCGGTTGTGTGTGTGCGTCTCCTCCGGCCCGCAGGAGATCAAGCTGGCACAGAAGCGGGCGCAGAAGTACGCCTCGGTGCCAGAGATGTGGTCCAAGTGCCTGCTGGGGCACTGCTACGGGCTGTGGTTCATCTACCTGCCCACCTTCGTGCGCCACGAGGCGGCCAAGGTGCGGGCGCTGCACACGGCCTATGAGGTGCTGAAGCACATGGAGACGCGCAAGGTGGTCCTGCCCGACGAGGTGAGGGCTCCCTCTTCCTTTCTCTGCTTTTCTCTCATTCTTTTTCTCTCCACATTTTCTCTCTCCTCTCCTCATCTTTCTCTGCCTCTCATTTTCTGTTTCTCTTTCTGCCTCTCTCCTTTTCCATTTCTCTCTATCTTTCTCTCATTCTCTGCCCAGTCTTTCTCCCTCTTTCTTTCCATCTCTTTCTGCATATAAAAGCCCATACTCCTAAACTGAAAAAAGGCCACATAAGTATTTCAAGAAACCAGTCTCTGGATTCAAGTGAACACATGCTGTCCTTTTGACTTAAGTTGTTTCTTCTCCAAAGATTTGTGTTGCAGTGATGGCAATGCAGCCACTAGGGGGCAGCACCCCATTACTGTGATAACCAAACCCCTACAGCACTCGGCGCGGTTCTGCTGTGTAAGAAAATGAAATGCCAGCGTAGACGGCTGCATTTGTGTGTCACCAGGTGTGTTACCGGATCCTGATGCAGCTGTGCGGGCAGTACGGGCAGCCGGTGCTGGCGGTGAGGGTCCTGCTGGAGATGAAGAAAGCGGGCATCACGCCCAACACCATCACCTACGGCTACTACAACAAGGTGACCGGGGCGGGCGCACAACTGTGTGCATTTATATTTATGAAAATGATACAGCGATATAAGCTGGATCGCATCAACAGATTCTGGCATATTTTTGCCATTCAAACTTCCTACAGGAACTCAATTAATCTAAGAATTATGGGTGATAATCGCACAACTGAATTATAGGCATTTGAATTCTTTAAAACTTCGTATTGATTCACTGTACCATAAAGAAATGCACAGCTACATACATAAACACCATAAACACATTCATTTGCATCATGTGCTTTCCACAGTGTCAACAAACAATAAACCATTACACAAAAAACTTATATACAGTGAGGGAAAAAAGTACTTGATCCTCTGCTGATTTTGTACGTTTGCCCACTGACAAAGAAATGATCAGTCTATAATTTTAATGGTAGGTGTATTTTAACAGTGAGAGACAGAATAACAAAAAAATCCAGAAAAACGCATTTCAAGTTATAAAGTTATAAATTGATTTGCATGTTAATGAGTGAAATAAGTATTTGATCCCCTATCAGTCAGCAAGATTTCTGGCTCCCAGGTGTCTTTTATACAGGTAATGAGCTGAGATTAGGAGCACTCTCTTAAAGGGAGTGCTCCTAATCTCAGCCCGTTACCTGTATAAAAGACACCTGTCCACAGAAGCAATCAATCAATCAGATTCCAAACTCTCCACCATGGCCAAGACCAAAGAGCTGTCCAAGGATGTCAGGGACAAGATTGTAGACCTACACAAGGCTGGAATGGGCTACAAGACCATCGCCAAGCAGCTTGGTGAGAAGGTGACAACAGTTGGTGCGATTATTCGCAAATGGAAGAAACACAAAATAACTGTCAGTCTCCCTCGGTCTGGGGCTCCATGCAAGATCTCACCTCGTGGAGTTTCAATGATCATGAGAACGGTGAGGAATCAGCCCAGAACTACACGGGAGGATCTTGTTAATGATCTCAAGGCAGCTGGGACCATAGTCACCAAGAAAACAATTGGTTACACACTACGCCGTGAAGGACTGAAATCCTGCAGCCCCCGCAAGGTCCCCCTGCTCAAGAAAGCACATGTACAGGCCCGTCTGAAGTTTGCCAATGAACATCTGAATGATTCAGAGCAGAACTGGGTGGAATTGTTGTGGTCAGATGAGACCAAAAACGAGCTCTTTGGCATCAACTCAACTCGCCGTGTTTGGAGGAGGAGGAATGACACCAAGAACACCATCCCCACCGTCAAACATGGAGGTGGAAACATTATGCTTTGGGGGTGTTTTTCTGCTAAGGGGACAGGACAACTGCACCGCATCAAAGGGACGATGGACGGGGCCATGTACCGTCAAATCTTGGGTGAGAACCTCCTTCCCTCAGCCAGGGCATTGAAAATGGGTCGTGGATGGGTATTCCAGCATGACAATGACCCAAAACACACAGCCAAGGCAACAAAGGAGTGTCTCAAGACGAAGCACATTAAGGTCCTGGAGTGGCCTAGCCAGTCTCCAGACCTTAATCCCATAGAAAATCTGTGGAGGGAGCTGAAGGTTCGAGTTGCCAAACGTCAGCCTCGCAACCTTAATGACTTGGAGAGGATCTGCAAAGAGGAGTGGGACAAAATCCCTCCTGAGATGTGTGCAAACCTGGTGGCCAACTACAAGAAACGTCTGACCTCTGTGATTGCCAACAAGGGTTTTGCCACCAAGTACTAAGTCGAAGGGGTCAAATACTTATTTCCCTCATTAACATGCAAATCAATGTATAACTTTTTTGAAATGCGTTTTTCTGGATTTTTTAGTTGTTAGTTGTCTCTCACTGTTAAAATACACCTACCATTAAAATTATAGACTGATCATTTCTTTGTCAGTGGGCAAACGTACAAAATCAGCAGGGGATCAAATACTTTTTTCCCTCACTGTACTGAGCGGTTAGCGAGCTTTGTTTTAGTCGATTTTGACAGAAGAGAGGATTACAAAAAGCTTGAATTGCTCCTGAAATCAAGTCCCATTGTGCATGAGTGCATTAGTAAAACATGTCCGCTTGTCAGTTTGTTCATTTGAAGTCCAAATCAAACCGATTGTTGTAGGCATTTATTATTAAACAATGCTTGGAAGCGGCTTAGGTCTGTCCAGGACAAAAATCTCTACCGGCGAAGATGTGTTTTTGCCTTGAAGGACTAATA
Source organism: Amia ocellicauda (assembly GCF_036373705.1). Lineage (NCBI taxonomy): Eukaryota > Metazoa > Chordata > Actinopteri > Amiiformes > Amiidae > Amia > Amia ocellicauda. The sequence continues at coordinate 26,566,667 of NC_089863.1, forward strand.
ACACATCTGTTCCCTTGAAACGCTGTACAATCGCATTATAAGCAGAATCATGTTCTAGCGAATTGTGTTCTTGGGACCTGCGTGTTCAAATTGCTCCCAACATGTTCCGCTGCAGCCAAATTCAAAATGGCCGCTTCCCTGTAGGGGTTGGCACGGTCTTGCTCGCCATTGGCCGCCATTACCCCCGTCGGCATGCACGTTAAATGGAAAGGGGGCGGAGTTTGAATGCACATTACTCAGGAAATAACATTGCGACGTCCTGGTGACGATACTGTGGTTTTTTCGCTCTGTGGTCTTTGGGATGACCATCCTGTTCTTCCATCCTCCTGCAGGCAGTGCTGGAGAGCAAGTGGCCCTCCACCAGTTACGGGGCCCGACTGCGCTGGGCCAAGCTGCGCAACGTCCTGCTGGGTGTGGCGCAGTTCCGTCAGCCAATCAAACGGCGGAGGCAGAGGGGTGTGCTGGCCGGGCGTCGGGCAGGTAATGTGCTTTATTCCTGACTGACAGCCACTGCCCGGGGCTACAAGAAACATGCCACCTGAGACTGCTTTCTAAAATCCGATTGCTCTCTCTGCAGATCACCTGTTGGAGCGCCCCCCGAAGCCACACACTCACTCCAATCTGATTCGCCAGGCCAGCTGGAGCGGGCTGAGTGAAGGCTCCAGCCATGAATCGCTGACTGGCCCCCTGGTGAAGAGCAACAGCCTGAGCAGTATGCAGGGGTCAGCTGACCGTGAGTAGCCAATAGACTGGCCTATGTCTCGTCTGCAGGTTCCCATTTAAATCACGTTTTCTGATAGGCTGAGACGGATTCCTTTTGGTATTGGACCCAGTCAGCTGAGGGTCTTGGTTTCTCTCATTCTCTCACCTCTGTTTTTCTCTTCTCTCTTTCTCTCCCTCCCCCACTCCCCTCTTCTCCCCCCCCCCCCCCCCCCCCCCGTGGTTTGAATAAAATGTCTAGAAACCTTAAGCTTTTGTGGAAGTTGAAAGGTCAAGGAAGTGGAGTCATAATATAAGCATTACATAAACATACTACATAATCTGCATCCCTCCTTCCTTCCTGGCAGAATCCAAGGCACCCAGGAGAGCCACTCTGCACTCTGGTGGCACCGTGGACCCGGTCTCACGCAAGCCACCCGCCCGGCCCCACAGGGACTCGACGCCCCCCACTGGACACACCGTGCAGCGCAGCCAGGTGTGCCTGTCCACCTTCTACCAAGACTGCGCCGAGACGGAGGACCAGGCCTGCAGCTGCCAGCCCGGGGAGAAGGAAGACAGGTAGGACAGCGCCAGTGAGAGACACGGGGGGGCACTGTGGGGGTGGTGGAATCCGTGCCCTGATTCCAAACATAACCAAATGTGACGGGTGGCGTCAGAATCCAAAGAAAATGGTTAATGGTGTCCGGTGTGTCGGCTTTGCTCCCAGGAGGCCGGCGGGGCAGAGGGAGAACGGGGGCAGGAAGGCGGTGGACGAGAACTGCAACAACGTGGGCGCCGTGGCCTCGCCCGGGCGCAGTCTGGCAGGCAAGCTGCAGCAGCTGCTCACGCCCACCCGGCACCGGGCCTCCGTGCGCCGCACTGCCAGCGTGGATGACCGGCGGTCGGGGGTGACGGGGGCGCCGGGGTCCACCGTTCCCGGACGTAGGGTGTCCGAGCAGCGGTCCTCCCGCAAGGCCCAGGTGACCGAGAGCCTGATGCGGGCCAAGGACCGGCTGTACAACGCCGCCTCGGAGGTGAGTGGTGAAGAGCGCGGGCGATGGAGAGAGAAGGGTGCCTAGTTTGATTGGTTGGGGGTTTTGGGTTGGTCATTTGGGTGTGGTACTTAAATGGATCCGGTATGTTGGCACTTTATCCTGATGTTTCACTCTCCCAGAGTCAAACGAATCCATGAAACCTTGGACTGAACGGGTGTCGGTTCAAATCGATTATCACTAACGAATTCCCCCCCTCTCTGTAGAGCTCCCTGTCTGTAGGGAGTGAGATCGACATCTCTGACTCCACCTCCTTGACCTTTCAACTCCGGAAGTCGTGGGATGCGACCCCTGAAGTGGGCGGGCTGGAGGTGAGGCTATATTATCAATCCCGGCCCCGTTGGTTTTTCTGTCCACCTAAAACCTATTGAACGCAAACGTGCCCACATATGGTGTGCCCCGGCCGCCCACCTCTCCAGTGCCCTCTCTGTTTCAAGCCCCAGACTCTGCCTCCTTGACCTTTCGACTGGGCCGTGTCGCGCAGGTGCTGATGTCCAGCTGCTCCCTGTGCCGCGCCTGCAACTCGCTGGTCTACGACGAGGAGATCATGGCCGGCTGGAGCTCCGACGACTCCAACCTCAACTCCACCTGCCCCTACTGCTGCGCCAGCTTCGTGCCCCTGCTCAACGTGGAACTCAGCGACCAGGGCCCGCCGCCCAGGTAGGGGGAACTCTCTTAGTCGCTGTTTCGCTCGCTCTCTCTCTCTCAATTCAGTGCAAGCTTTATTGGCATGACATTTGTATACAGGTATTGCCAAAGCATGTGACATAAGTGATGCATATCAACATATATTTATAGAAAATTAGTATGATTTTACATAATAGTACAATAGTACATTTTAATAAATAAAAGTAATGCATGTCATGGTAAATAATAGTAATCTTTTTTTAAAAGAGATAAAAGCTAGACAACAATAAAACACTCCTCATTCCCAGTAAAGTCCTTCCTCTCAAGTCCCTCTAGGGAAATTCATTAAACTAGTTATTTTACTTCATACGCCTCTAGAGGGCGGCATAGCTTAAAAGCATATGTAGCATCAACCACACAGCCTCCGATCGCTACCAAAATCCGAGCTGCATCTTGCTTAGTTTATCATTTCTGAGATTACCATCCAATTAACACGATCACCCCCCCACTGCCGCTCAGAATCTGTTCCAGAACGGTCCGTCCCAGAGGCCATGACCCGGGGAGCTTCAGCTAATGAAATCATGTTGGCGATTGGTTGGGGGGTCGGGGATACGATCATGCAACCATACAGATGCTCTGACTGAGGCATTCCAGCCCGTCGGATGCTGGGTAACGCGTGTCCTTTCCTCACCTGTGTGTGTGTTCCAGCTCCGACAGAGACTCCTGCAGCGTGGGCGAGGGGTCCCTGCCCCCCGAGCCCAGCGCGGACCCGGGCCCGGCGGCGCCCCCCGGCATACCCGGCTCCCTGGCGCGCCACCTCTACAACGGCTTGGGCAGTGACGACACGGGCTCGGAGACCAGCGCCCAGTCCGAGGGCAGCACTGGCGCCGCGGTACGCATCTCAATGTTAAAATCCCCCGGGAACTGAGACCAAATAAGTGCAACAACTGTCCAAATTAAGCATTTTAACGATGTGGGCAAAGCAAGACCCAGAATGCACTGCTTATGCATTATGTGTTTATTATTACCTGTACCTCTCCTATTAAGGTTAAAATATGTTTGATACCAAAACTGACCTGTGTCCTCCTGTGTGTATGTTATGTGTGTTTGTGTGTCAGGGCCCGGCCGTGTGCAGCGCCCCGCCCGTCACGGTGGCCTACCTGAGCCCGCTGGTGCTGCGCAAGGAGCTGGAGAGCCTGCTGGAGAACGAGGGCGAGGCGGTGCTGTCCCAGGGCCTGCTGCTCGACAACCACTCCATCATCTTCTGGAACCTGGTCTGGTACTTCCAGCGCCTGGGCCTCCCCAGCAACCTCCTGCAGCTCATCCACTCCTCGCAGCTCGCCGCCCACCTCGCCCAGGTACTCCAGCCTCCGGCTCCATGGGGGACGGGGGGGTCTCTGTAGGCCTAGGGTCGATTTGTTGATTTGATTAGTGTAGACCACTAGGCCTGCTCCCCCAGCTGGTTCACAGGGGTGTCACACTCCAGTCCTGGGGGGCCGCAGTGTCTGATGGGTTTTGCTCCCAATTACTTCATTAATGTCATTATCTACTCAGGTGGGCTTATCTCTAACTTTCATGTTGTATTTTTTAATAGTCGAAACTTTACAATGTGTTGACGACTCAAAACACTGACCCCACAGAACATTCCAGAGTCTGGAGAGAAGGGTTCAATTAATCCAGTTAATTGATTAATTAGACCAATTAAGGAGCCGAGAGCTGGGCTGCAATGAAACCCAGCAGACACTGGGCCTAACCAGACTGTGCACTCTCTCTTCCTGCGCCCAGGGTTCCGAGGGGACCGAGGGTCCCGCTGTGAGAGTGCGGCTGCTGTGGGACACCCTGACCCCGGACACTGACCACTGGCCCCCGCTGTACCTCATCTGGAGGATGCACCGTGAGTAGCCCCCCGCCCCTTCTCCTTTCTCTTCTCTTGCTCTCCCTATCTCACCCTTTCCCTCTCCCTCTCTCAACCTTCTCTCACCTTCACTCTCCCCCTCTCACACTCCCTCTCCCCCTCTCTCTCGGCACCAGGCGGGATGCCCATGCGGAACCACAGCTGGCGGCACCACAACCACCCCTTCACCCTGGCCTTCCTGGAGGAGGTGCTGCGCTGGGTGGGCTTGAACGAGGTGCACAAGGCCGTCTCGCTCTTCCTGGACACCGTGGCCAAGCAGCCGGGTCCGCCCCGCATTCAGAGGTGAGAGCAGGACGAGAATAGATGTGTAGATGGATGGATGGATGGATGGATAGATAGATAGATGTATGGATAGATGCAGTCCTGACTGGTGTCTGTCCTTCTGCAGGAGTCTGTACAGAGAGCTGCTCTTCCTGACGCTGGCTGTTATGGGCAAAGAGCATGTGGGTAAGTGGGCATTTATTTATTGATTCTCCTGCTCCACCCATTTGCCAACTGGTCTGCCTTGACTATAGCCCCCTTAATCTGAGGGAGCCCCCTGAATAAGAGTGAAGAGAACAGAATACCTTGAACTTCTCTAGCTCTCCCTCTCTCTCCGTCTATTACACGTTTTCCTTCTCTTTCCCTCACTCACTAACTCTACATCTCTCTTTCCCTTCCCCTCTCTGTCTTTCTCTCTCACTCACTCTTATTCTGTTTTTCTGTCTTGGTTTCTTTCCCCCTCAATCTCCCCTTCTTTCTCTTTTTGTCTTTCGTTCTCTTTTTCACTCCCTCTCTCTCTCATTTCCGTTTCCCCCGCAGCGGCCTTCGACAAGAAGTACAAGCTGGCGTACGGCCGTCTGAGCGGATCGTTGGGCAAGGAGGAGCTGCGCAAGAAGCGGGCGCAGCCCCCCAGCGCCAAGGCCGTGGACTGCAGGAAGTCCTTCCTCATCCCCCTGGAGTGCTGATCCCAGGTCACGCCACTGGGGGGTGCCAGAGACGCACGCCACGCCACCCAGGGAGACCCATACAGTACCATGCAAACTTGTCCCTGACGCATACCACACCAAAGTTTGGTACCCTGGATCCCTTGTCACCGTCACCACCTAATAGTGAAGTCCGAGGGCGGCCCACTTCCTGACCCTCTGATTGGTTTCGTTGCTGGATTTCGGCTCCATTAAAACATTTTTTTAAGTTTTTTTTTTTTTTTCCTTCTATAGACCATGATGAATTCAAACACCTTGCTGAGGAGCCGAGGGGCTCCCAGAGGTGCTCTAGAATGGATTGGCCCGCTTTTCTGTGCTCCTGGACTGTTAGTGCTCGGGTTTAAGCTCTGGAGGGAAGGTTCTGCTTTTCGTTCTTACTGTGCAGTCACTTCCTCGTCCAAATCATAAGGAAGGTCCTAGGAAGACCTTTTGAATTGGGTTCGACTTCTTTTAAACCTTTCAAAGGCCTGCTCTGGTTCCCACAAGCATTCTGAGCTTGCTGGCGTACGAGCTTAAAGCAATATGGCGCAAGGGATTGTGGGAAAGGATTTGTTCACCTTTCCATTGAGCTCACTTGGCACTGTGAGCAGCAGACACATGGCTACTCCAGGACCAGGTGGTTAAATACAGACCCAAACGGCTACACCCGAGCGCCTTACGCTTCGGCCCTGCCACCCCCATCCCAGCACCATTCTCTCCCTCAACTGGGCCCCGGAAAAGAAACCTGGCAATGACCTAACGATTTTGCTTGTTTTTACCCCCTCAAGGGTAACCACATATAAGACGAGAACACCTGGTCCGCCAAACCACAGATTAGACGAGATCAAACTAGACCCCCAAAACCACAGGTCAAACGAGGCCACATAGACCCCCAAAACCACAGGTCAAATGAGACCACCAGTCCCCCAACACCACAGGTCAAATGAGACCCCCCAAACCATAGATCAAACTAGACCACCTAGACCCCCAAAACCACAGGTCAAACGAGGCAACATAGACCCCCAAACCACAGATCAAATTAGGCCACATAGAGCCCCCAAAACTACAGGTCAAACCAGACCACCTGGTCCCCCAAACCATGAGCTGATCGGCCAATCAGTGGTAACTTCCAAGCACAGATACGTTACTCATAATCCCCCTCTTCACAGGAGAAGCCTAAAGTAGGGGGTCCGTGACTTTGACCGGAAATGCAGCGGGAAAGGAGGCAGGAAGGAACTGGGGAGTCTGCGGTCAGGGATCGGGGGGGAACAAAGAGGAGAGAGAAGCACTGAGGATAAAAATAAACTGATTTAAACCTCCCTCTACATCTGACCCCTCCATCTGAGGAAACCCCGTCTCTCAAAACAGAACATTTCAACTTCGAGACGAGAACAAACAGAGACTTTTATTGTAATTTATTTGAATTTTATTTTTGTAACCATGTTTGTGTGTTTCTGTTCCTCTCCTGGTCATTTGTTGGATCGTATGGGTTTTCGGGCTGGGGGTGGGGATGGTTGTATATAGTAGACGGCAGCTGACGTTGTGAGAGAGGAATAACACAAGGCGACTGACAACACACAGGTGAGGGGGGGAGACGACTTTAAGATCTGATCCTCCCGTTCTCCTTTTTACCTCCTTAAGATCGGTAACAGCAAGCGCCACCTAAAATGGCAAGACGGTGTGAGGAAATGTGTGCCACGCAAGAGGAGATTTCTCCCGTTTATCCTTTTCATTAACGGTCCGTAATGTTATGGTTTCGTTTGTTTAGCTCTGCAGTCAACTTGTCCTCAGATCGGGTCCGGTTTCTTTACTTCTATGAGGAATGCATTATCAATTTTACTGTATCAATCCATAGTAACCGTGTACTAATCTTGCTTTCGGAGATGTGGTTAGACCTTCCCCCTCTCTGCACAAAACCCGCACTCCAAATACCACAGAAGAACATTTCCTGTAAAGATTCCTGTAAAGCCAATGTAGACTTGTCTTCCCTGTACAGAGCGTTTTTCTTTACAATGCGGCGAAGGCGGTGTGCCCAAGATGATGCTCGTTAATCAATTAAGGGGACTTTATAAAATCTGGTGGACTTCAGAAGACTCTAGAAGAGTGGAGGAAGCAATAAGCATTTTAGCATCGCTCTATTCTTGCGTTTGGCCCGATTCTCAACCCGAACTCCTCGGCTCTCCCAAACCGGTCTTTTTTTTTTCACTTGACGTAATAAAATACATAATAACAGTTTGATGCCCCTCTCCCTTCCCTAGCCACCTTAATCCTTGAGACTACTACCTTTTAAAGGAGGTTTTAAATGTGAAACTGTTGAAACTCCTATTGTCTGAAATGTGTATTTTTTGTTTGGTTTTTTGGCCACTAGATTTCAAAGCAAGTCTGACAAGAAGAGGGAATGAAAAAGATGTCACTGTTTTTATTTTTGTATGGAAACAAAGTTTATTTATGATTCTTTACTTTCCACGTTGTTGTTTTTTTTGCTGTCGTAAATTACATGGCTGTGATTTCTGTTCTAAACGTGTTGTTTTTTAAAAACTCACTGTGCTTGTGTGATTTATTGGTGGGTTTCTGTGCGTGTCTTTGAGGCATTGTGTCTATGGTGCTTTCCGTCCCTAAAGGATCCCACTGGATCTCAAATTGTTGGTATCTGTTTACTCTGTCCACTTACTGAGGGCATTGATTGATTTGAGGGGGAAACAATAAATAAACTAAATTATTTTTATGAAAATAACATTTAAACGTTCACTGCTAATGATTTTTATTATTTAACGTACTTAAATGTATGTTTCTAATGTTTAATTTCCGCAGGCTATAAGGTTTATTGGTGTTGCACAAATCTATTAACCCTAGTTCTAATCACAATGTGGTCGAAATAACCAATCGCAGGGCAGGATCTGGGTTTAAGGGCGGGGATTGGGTTTAAGTGACCAATCCGCCCGTGTTTACAGTCTCGCCTGATTGGCTGCAGCTATGCGGAGGGCGGGCGCTCCCATTTAAGTGACAGGTGTGTCTGCGAATAGGGGGAGCGGAGCCTTTGCGCTCGGCCTATCTTTCGTCTTTTCCGGCCAGGGAGGCGGTTCCCTGGCGTTGGCGGGTTGTTTGCAAAAATAGAGATGGAGGTGGAGGATCTCACAGACCGACTCGGGTTGAAATCGGAGGAAAACATCGGCGAAATCCACACGGAGCCCGAGAATGGGGTCGACACCGGCGAGGCGGTGCGCCGAGAGGAGGCCGCGGTTGCTGGCTCGACCGATACGACCGACCAAAGCGGCGGCACCGAGAGAGCCGCCGACGCCGGACCCAGGAAGAACCGGTTAAACCTTTTCAACAAGGTCATGGAGAAGAGTCTGCAGAGACTGATCGCCGACGCGAGGTGAGTAGAAAACCTCAAACGTCATATGAAGTTCTACATATAGAAACGAAAATTAAACCACAAACATGGCTACCGCAGATTTCCGCAGGTCTGCGCTGCTCCACCAATGGGAGCGGTGGGATTCTGCAGATCTGCGGAAATCTGCGCATCAAGAACTGCCCTGCTTCACATTGTTGCGCTCGTAGCAGAACGTATTTGTGAAGATCTGCCGCTCTTATACGTTGTAGATAACCTTTAGTTTCTACCGTTTAAATACTGTATTTTATACTCTGTCGTTTAAAGCTGTTTACATGTGACGTCATATTAATGCGACTTTTATTTCTTTTGACTGACACATTTGCCCCCCTATAGATTAGCGTAACTAAAGCTATTCGGCACATGATGCAGTATTAAAAAGAGCAAAAGTGTAATACCAGTACATATAAAACCTGCATCTGTCGCACAATCTCTGACGTGTTGCGATGTATATTTGCAGTTTTCAGAGGTTCGCCAAAACCTTCCATCCTTTCTACAAGCAGAAGCCCCAGGTGACCGAGAGCATCCATAAGCAGTTTGTGTCGCAGCTGCAGATTTCTATCAAGGTAACCCAAGTCCTTAATTTCCTTAATCAAGCCCTTAATTTGATGATAACGATAAAGTCTTGCTAAATTCAATTTTAGTTCTCGTTTGTGCCATTTTAATACCAATACCCATAAGTCTGTGCTCTGTATGGATCCCTGCAAGTTGATTGGGGGACGGTGGTGGTTCTAGCTGTACATGTGTCTGTCATGTGTGTCACGTATGTGTCACGTGTGTGTCGTGTGCAGGAGGACATTGCGCAGATCATGGAGGAGGGAAACCTGCAGGCTAAGTTGCAGGAGCTCGACAGACTGGAGGCGGCATCGCAGGACAGTGCCGAGCCGGCCTGGTGAGAGAGCCTATTTCTGGCGCACTTCTGCTCTTTCTGGCACACTTCTGTTCCCGCTGGCATCAACGCGTCTCTGTGTCTGTTTCCAGGCGCCCCAGCGGGGTCCCCGAGGAGGATTTCGGCGGCTTCGTGGCGCCATACTACCTGCAGCAGCGCGAGTACCTGCGGAAGGAGCTGAAGAAGCTGCAGAGGGAGAATGCCAGCCTGGCCCAGAGCGTGCTGGCGGGCAGGGAGGCCGTGGCCCGTACTGAGCAGCACATCGCACGCAGCCTGGAGGAGTGGCAGGTGAGGTGGCCGTTAGATAGTCAATAACCTCTCCAATTAGGACACTGGAGCACAGAGAACTCGGAGTGCTTCCTCATTGATTATATTTCTTTGATGCGACAATAGCTTTTATGTAGTTTGTTACTTTTATGTATGAAAAAACAACTTTCCATTAGGTCTGACCTTTCTAGTTCTAGTGCGTACTGACTCTTAAGGACAATGCGCCCATCCATACCATGAACAGGAAGCTGGCCAGCCCCTTCTATGGAAACCTTCATGAATCCTTTCTGTGTTCTAATCTTCTGTCCCTTTGTCTCTTTCTAGGATTCCCAGAAGGCACTGCAGAAACTGACTTCCATGTTTTAGGGAGGATGGTGTCTCCAGGGTGAGTGGCTAGGACTTTATAAGCTACATCTGTGTCCATTTCTAACTGGGCTGACTGTGTGACTGACTGCCAAGAAATCATAAGTGGAGCAAAAAGTCTTTCTAACCCTCCCAACCCTCACACAACACTCCATAATGACTTAATTATGGCTAATTATGGCTTTGATGTAACCAGAGGACCCGCCGAGGGCCCAGATCGATACCGCTCGATCGCCATCTCCGTTTCAAGCCTCTCTCGGCGCCAGCGTTGTCGTACGTGCTGTCCTGCACTCCCCCTCGGCGTGAATCCTAATATTTTGGAGTGGACGCTTTGGATTGTCACTGAGGCCCTTTTAAAACGACGCCCTCAGCCCATCCGAGCGCCGCCAGCTCTCGATTCCTCTTTTGCCGTCTTCCGTTTCGCTTAACTCCTCGGAACCAACTTGGATCTGCTGACTCCACCCTTTTTGATTTAAATGAGCCCCTGTTAGGAGACTCTTGCCTTTTACGGGGTCTTGAACATCACCAGCTGGGGTGGACCAACAGGGACACTTTCTTCCAAGAATCTGTGTATTTGTTATTTTCTTTGTTCCAATAAAATCTTTGTGCAAAGCCCCGTGTTGTATGAGTTTTTCTGCAAAGCGGCCAAGTGGTGTGAAAGGACAGATTGATGTGACTGCCCCCCTCCCCCCCAACTCACACACGATCACACACACGTTATTTGACATCCGAATGCTTGCTTCCATTAACTCAGCGGTGGCCTACCCAGTTCCTGGAGAGTCGCAATCCTGCAGGTTTTCCAGATTACTCTCAATCCTCAATCGCTGGATACCTGAAATACGTAAAAATTGTGACTAAATAAGACCCCCAATTGGCTCCATTAAGCAGTTGATGATCTGAATAAAACACAACCTTGCTTACTCAGGTATCACGACAGAGCCAAAGACCTGGATGTGAGCTCGGCATTCCTCGCAGCATGAATTGTCTGAATTATTGCTAAGATGCCCCTCAGTTCAATGATCTGAAGCACATGTATGTAAAGGAGCAGGTTTTGCATCATTGTGAAGCACCAGATTTACTCCTCTCGTGCTCAAGCTGGAAACTACCTGCTCTGAAATGAACACACGGAGACAATGCCAGCAAGACTCCCTGAGAACAAAGGTTTATTTCAAGCCAGCAAGACCCGTATCGACTTGCACAGAAGGTTGATGGGAAGAGGGGGGGAAAAAACGATCGGAAAAGAGAAACGGCACAAATAATGACCACAATGTTGCTTAATCTCCGGCGTGATGAGGAATGAAAACAGAATAAAAATGGGGGGCTGGGGTTTCTGCTGGTTTGTGGTCTAGCCCAGCTCTTGGTTCCTGGGTCTAATTAAACGATGAACTGGCTGAACTAGAAAATAAAACGTAAGAACGTTTACAAACGAGAGGAGGCCATTCGACTCATCGTGCTCGTTTGGTGTCCAATAATAACTAAGTGATCCAAGCATCCTATGCAGTCTATTTTTAAATGTTCCCAAATTTTCAGCATCTACCACATCGCTGGGGAGTTTGTTCCAGATTGTGACATCTCTGTGTGAAGAAGAGTCTCCTGTTCTCTGTCTTGAATGCCTTGAAGCCCAATTTCCATTTTTGTCCCCAGGTGCGTGTGTTAGGGTTGGCAGTGCTCCGGGTTTGCTGGCTCCGGCTCCGGAGTGGCTCCAGAGTGCTTCATATTTAATTGTAGAGCGACACAGTGCTGTCGTTGTGTTTGTGTTGATTGGTGCTGGTCAGCGTTCTTCAGGCAGCCAATGTTGATCGAAGACATTGTTTTAAGTGCTCCACCAAACACCTGCGCCCCAAAACACACAACCTCTGTACTGTTTATACAGAGTTTCAGGAAACAGAAATCGAAAGGAAACAGAACTTCTGCACTGCCCTGATCATGTGACCTGTCAGACAGCACAACCAGGAAGTGAACTCTTTAGAGTGGACACTCCCCTTCCCCTCCACACTCCTCGTTTGAATCGTTATGATAATGGCCGGGATTGTTTGCAAACTTGGCCTCTCTTAATTAAACACCCCTCCCCAAAGCTCCCCTGAAGAGGAGAGGCGCCTTCCTGGGATCCCTTTGTCTGGATAAATTCGACACTCTGGGCTGTGCTGTACAGCGAAGTGGCACAATTACCCAGATGTGTGTTCAAGTGGGGTTAAGGACTGATGCAGCAGTAGGCCTATGCAGTGGATTGTGTCTGTGTGTGTGTGAGAGAGAGAGAGGGTGAGGGAGACAGAAAGAGAGATTCAGAGAGGGAGAGGAAGCCAGAGAAATAGAGAGAGGGAGAGGGAGGGAGATAAAGATAGAGAGAGAGGGTGAGGGAGACAGAAAGAGAGAGGGAGGGAGAGCAAGATTGAGGAAGAGGGAGCCAGATAAATATAAAATATAGAGAGGGAGAGATTGAGAGAGGCAGAGAGAGAGAGAGAGATAGATCTAGAGAAAAAGGGACAGGGGGGAGCGAGACTGAAAGAGGGACAGTGATTCAGGGTGAGGGTGACAGAAAGATTCAGAGAGGGAGAAGAGGGGAGAGGGAGGCAGAAAGAAAGTTGAGATGGAGAGGGAAGGAGAAAGATTGAGAGGGAGAGAAAGATAAGGTTGAGGGGGTGAGAGAAAAGTGGCAATTATAATTGGACAAGAGCACGAGAGAAGGATTCAGTTTGAGGAGATGGCATTCACAGAGAGAGAGAGGGAGAGAGAGAGAGGTTCAGTTTGAGAGCCACGCCCACAGAGGGAGGAGCTTCAACAGAGCAAAAGAGTCAGAGAAACTCAGAAGAAGAAAACGGAGAGGAGGATGAGACTGCGTTAGCTGGTGCCCCACCCCTCTCTCCCTCCTTCTCTCTCTCTCCCGCTCGTGAGATAATAGAGTCAACAGCTTGTGAAAACGACACCGTGAAAGGCTGACGGGATGAATACGGGCTCGGATTAGGGCCCTCCGACCGTTGCCATGGGTTACCGGCAGGCCATTATCCGACTAATAGGATAAGAGGCCGGGCCTGCCTGGCAATGGCCAGCCAAGGGCACTTAATATAGCTGTGAGGTAGCCGGGGAAGAAAGACGAGCGGTTTGGGTTTAAAGGTATAATAAACAGCTCCATTATGCGGGCCGCTGGCGAAGCCTCTCGAATACCAACTAGATGGAAATGGCTCTGTTTTTTTCCCCTTCCTCAAAATCCTGAATCCAATCCCAACCACTAGAGTCTTTCTAAGGGCAGAAAGGTCCCTAAATGGCCTGATCCCTCTGCCTCTCCCTCTCTGCCGAGCCCTGGCGGGGGATTTTGAAAAGAAAGCCCATTTTGAAAGCAGTCTTGTATCTAAAAAACCCCAGAAAACTATATCTAGGCCCAAACTCTTCATAAACTCCCTGATCTCTCCCTCTCTATTTGACCTAGACCATGAATTTTATAATGGCAGCCCATTTTGAAAAGTTAATTTTTTTGTACCAATCTCAGTGTCTAGGCCCAAACTTTAATAAACACCCTGATCTTTCTCTCTCTCTCTCTCTCTCTCCCCCTCTTACTCTCTTCCCCATTTCTCTCTCCCCTCTCTCCCTCTCTGTCCATCCCTCTCTCGCTCACACTCCCTCCCCCTCTCTCTCTTCCCCATTTCTCCATCCCTCTCCCTCTCTCCATCCTCTCCCCCTCTCCCTCCTCCCTCTCTCTTCCCCATCTCTCTCCATCTCTTCCTCCACCCCTCCCACTTTCTCTCTCTCTCCATCCCTCCACCCCTCCCTCTCTCCCTCCCCTTCTCTTCCCCATTTCACCATCCCTCTCCCTCTCTCCATCCTCTCCCCCTCTCCCTCCTCCCTCTCTCTTCCCCATCTCTCTCCATCTCTTCCTCCACCCCTCCCACTTTCTCTCTCTCTCCATCCCTCCACCCCTCCCTCTCTCCCTCCCCTTCTCTTCCCCATTTCTTCATCTCTCTCCCTCCCCCTCTCTTCCCCATCTCTCTCTCCCTCCCCCTCTCTCTTCCCCATTTCTCCATCTCTCCATCCCTCCCTCTCTCTCTCCCCCTCCCTTCCTCCATCCCTGTATTTCCTCATCAGGCAGACCATTTTCAAAGCAGTCTTCTCTTGTCTTGTTTGTTTGTGTCAATCCCAGCATCTTCCTATTTCACTGTGGCGAGAAAACAATCCGGGATCCATAGACACTGCATGGTCCATGCCGGAGCGTCAGTTGTCCCCGTGAAACGGAAGGAAAGTGTTCGGTGTCTGTCAGGAATCTGTCCCAAGTTCAAGTGCATTCAGTTTGAACACTGATTCCATCAGTTTAAGTTTCATGTAAAGCCATCATGAAATTACCCAGCTACCTTTGGGGCCAGAGTCGGACATGGACCCTCTCTGTAGCCAATGAAAAGAATCCAAAAATGGTTTGTATTTGTATTCTTTAGTAGGTTACTGTTGGAAATGAGGATGGTAGGTTTTGGACGTACCAGTATGAGCTACTTTTAACGCACTACAGAAGGAAATCTACCCTTGTTTATAGTTTGTGTGTGAGGTGAAGACGCGTGGTCAGCGCGTTTTCTAGATCAGAAATGCTCAACTCCAATGTGGTTGTAGTTACAGTCTGTCAATGGGATGACAGTGATTGTCTGCCCCCTGGTATATTATTATTATAGTTTGCTAACCTCACTTCTCCTACAGTGCCAGGCTGATGTCTTGCCGTCGTTGATCGGTGCAGTTTGGTGCGCCGTCTCTACGGTTTACCTCTTAAAACGACGTCCACCTCGCTTTGCTGGGACAATCTCTCGTAGTCGGCTCTAGAACAGGGGTTTTCAAACCGGTCCTGGAGTACCCCCTGCCCTGCTGGTTTTTGTTCCAACTTAGGTCTTAATTGCTTAATTTAATGGTATATTGCTTTGTTAGGTCAATTAAAGATTCAACTAAGCAATTAAGACCTGGAATGTTCTGTGGGTTCAGTGTTTTGAGTCGTCAACACATTGTAAAGTATTGACTATACAAATACAATATGTACGTTTGAGATAAGCCTACCGGAGTAAATAATGACATTTAATTGTGAGCTCCTGTTGGAAACAAATCCAGCAGACCCTGCTGCTCCCCAGCACTGGAGTCTGGAGTGTTTGTTAACCAGATTGTGCAGTGGGATAAAAGCCCAAGGAGAAGCTGTTGCCCTGGTGCTTCCTCAAAAAAAAAGTCCCGTTTCAAACCAGATTGCGACAGTGGCTTCAGCTGTGTATTTGGGGGATTGCATAATGGCAATACTGTACCAGCTTACATCCAGGATCAAGTCTAATTAGGTTTATTTCCCTGGTCTTTTGTCGAGACCAAAGAGCCCCCCTATTAAAAGCTAAGCAGCCTGGGGTTCTTTTGACAGCTGCTCCTTTGTGTGCGGCCCGTACCCAACTGCGTATGTTAATGCCTGTTAATTGGACACCGTGCCGCGCAGGCCGTCTACGGAGCTAATGCAGCGTGGAGGGGTTTGTTGGAGGCCGTGCAGTCCACCCCCTCCTGTACGCTCTCATGCCCGTAGAGCCAGCGGTGGGTTCCAGTGCCCAAGACTGTCGCCTTGGGGAGAGGCAGCAAAATGAACGAGTTGACAATCAGTACACAGAAAGAAAGAAAAGAGAAATGTCACACATCCATGGAAACCTGGAACTTAGTGGTTCCCAATCCCAACCGTACCCTGCTGGTTTTTGTTCCAAACAAGCACTCAATTACTTAATTGAACTAATAATTTCCTAAATCAGAACCTTTTAATGATTTTAAACAGTAGGGGTTTAAGTTAAGTATAGAATTGTATAAAGAACTTATTAAAGAACCAACTCTTTTATTACACAGTTTAAACAGTAAAATCTAAGCAGATTGTTACTTCAGTTAAGGTCCTTTTAAGTAAATGAGAGCCTGGGAGAACCAGGGTTGGGAGCCCCTGCTGTAAATTACATCCCTTTCTTGGTTGAAAACAATGTGCAAATGTCATGTTAGTTGCATCGGTATCTTACCCATCATGCCTCAGGTTTTTAGCTTTTTTTTTTTAGCTCAGATTGCATGACATAAGTAAAGACAAGAAATACAAATAATAATATCTACAAATGACTTCCTGTTCATTTAAAGATCTCAATCATTTAGATATACCATCAAATGACTTCCTCTATGTAGCCCAAGATTATCACTTCCTGTTCACTTTTTCATTTATTTCTATGTAACTGAAAGAGTAAACTGGAAGTGATAATCTCAGCCAACATACAGGAAGTCATTTAAAGATATCTTGAAATTATTTGCAGGTATCTTCAAATGAACAGGAAGTTATTTGCAGATATATTTAAATGATTTGCAGATATCGCAATGAATTGGACAAATCTTTAAATGTATTCAATATATCTTTAAATTAAATCCAGATATCTGTAAATGGACATAAATGAAATCCCAAATTAACTGAGATCTGTAAATTATTTAAACATATCTTTAATTATTTAAAGGTTTCTTAAAAAGAAATTGAAGATATCTCTATATTATATGTTGGCTTGCAATATTAATGAGACACCAAGCGCCTTCTTTACTATTGGAACAACACTAGAACTCCCATTAATGAGTCTTTACGCCCCCGCTTAATTCAACAGTGTCATCTTTTCCCACGCCTCTCGAATGAGTCACTAATTTAACTAATTTGACATGGGTATCTGGCCTCAGTGTTGGGTTCTCGGCTTACTGATCAACACGAAGCAAGCACGAAATATAATAAACATAGGCTATGATTGTATTTACAGCTCTAAATTTAAGTTATCGGGTTTGATCTGGGCCAGGGGTTTTCAAATCAGTCCTGGAGTACCCCCTGCCCTGCCGGTTTTTGTTCAAACCGAGGTCTTAATTACTTAATTTAACTGTATATTGCTTTTTAAGTTCAAATAAGGATTCAATTAAACAATTAAGACCTGGATTGGAACAAAAACCAGCAGGGCAGGGGGTACTCCAGGACTGGTTTGAAAACTACCGATCTTGTCTAATTAAAAGCAAACAAATACCTTCTAATATTGAATGAATTAGCACGTATTGCAGAGTCACAATCATTTTCTAATGGACGTGTGAATTACCAGCCATGTGATTATCAGCCGTTTGAGTGGGCTGCTGTACAATTCAATGTACTTTCACCAGTTCATGTAATGGCAACCAATTACCTTGGAGGGGATAACAATTTAATTAGAGTTCTTGTGTTTGATTAGATGTGACTAATGATGAGTCTCGTTGATGCGGCAAAGAGAAAAGTGCAGAATACATATAGGGTGGGGGTTAAAGAAAAAAACAAGAAAAGTGTCACATGTTTCCGGGTTTAGTATTTTCCTACCTTCTGTGAGGGCCCAGAACTTCTGTTTCAGGATTATGGACTCCCATTTTGGCAAAGTTATCTGGGATAGTGTGAGTGGTTCTTTAATGCATTCTTTATACAATTCTACACTTAACTTACATGTTTAAAATCATTAAAAGGTTATTTTGTAGGCAATTAGTTCAGTTAAGGGTTCAATTAAGCTCGATTGGAACAAATCCTACGATTGGGTAGGAGGTCAGGAATGGGAACCACAGCCCTATATCTTCCTAAAACCAAAAGCCTCATTTAAATCCCAACTTCCGCCTACTATCCAGTTCTGAGATTATATTGCATTGAAATTGTGCAGAACCGGGTAATATTGCCTGCATATTTACATCATGAAAACAAAGCCCAATTTCAGTGTTTGGTAGTGATTGCCCCACAGAGGGCCACTTAATTCGTGGACACAGGCCAGCAAATAGCACTGTGGCCCATAGGCAAAGTCCTCGGGTGTGGAATGGTCCAGTCGAGAGAGAGTGTTAAATTGTCCCCCCCAATAATGTATATCCGTCTCCATAGGAGTAGGGGACGCATTCCCCCGATATTGACAGTATGCCCCTCAATCCTGAAACAACCGACGCCCCTGATTCTGTGGCATGCAGTTGGAGGGGAGGCATCTGCATGGGCTTACCTTGCATTTCCCCCCCCTCAAATGAAATGCAGCTGCCCCTTTATCAGCCCACCCCCCCAGTCACACATTTCTGGCATCAGGTGTGTTTGAATCAATAAATAAAAAGTTATTACCCAGTGATTTTTCTTTCTGCTTTTTCCGAATTTGGTGGGCAGTCACTCAACCTTGATGAAATTGTAAAGCTCCCAGCTGATTGGACAACATTAATTGGGGAGGGTGTAAACTTTACACTGGGACATAATAGACATGTAATCCTACATTTTCATGCACAAAAAAGCTGGATTCCGACCTTGCATAATATCCCCCCTCCCTGATTTATTTACTGCAGAGTTATGCTGCCAACGTCCTCTCCTCCCAAAACTATGGGTGCATCTGTTTTGTTGTTTTGTGGTTTTAAATAAGTTATACTAATTTTCATAACCATTAATATGTAAATGGTGTTCGCTGAATATTCTTCAGGATTGTTATCACCACACAAGTACGTGTAAATTTGTTCAGAGCCTCTCTAGTCAATCTTTCAAGTCCGTTTACTCTTGGTGAGTTCAGTTTTGTTCAATCTACTTTACCTGTGACCACATTATGCATATCATCAGAGTGCTTTCAGAAATATGACCTAAGACGAAGCGCTTCAAACTGTCAGGGATAAACCTTGTCCCAGAGGATCATTTGGACACTTGTGCTTCCCATATTTCAGGGAGAAAGTGGAGTGGGAACAGTAAACTACTTGTAATTACAGAACCAAGAAACCAATACTTTTATGGTTTGCAATAGGTATGTAGTCATTGTGTGTTAGTTATTGTTTAATATCAACGTTGGTCCCATGTAATTAGTCGGACTTAAGACTAGACCAGATCAAAATCTACACAAACGTTGGAAATTTGGATCCAGCTGCGGTTTAAACTATTGTCTCAAGCCAATTTCTTTTACTGCATATGAATAAAAGCGTGGTAGGTGAATGCTTTGATTTGGTCTAGGCTTTAAGCTGGTATTGTATGGGGTGGGTTTACATAACAAAGTCCATCTCAAAATGCTTCATACTGACTCATCAAGTCTGCACTTTTTAACTATTGAACTAGGTTGTATGCTTTGTATTTTATATTTACTGTATATTTTACCTATACACTTCTGTATTTTTCAAACCGTAATTGTATAATGCTTGATTTGTAATTGTGTACAGTATTACTGCACTTTTGTATTGCTCTTATTACCTGTAAGTCACCCTGGATAAGGTCAATAAATAAATAGTTATAATATTACACAGAAGGTGCAGCCGCTTTCAGACCAATCGCAAACACTGTACTTCCTTGTAGCAATAGGTTTGAAAACCTGTAAGGGATTGTCTCCAAAGCCAAACAGCAGTTATGCAGAGCAGTGGCCCCCAGCCCTGGTCCTGGAGGAGCCCCTACCCTGCTGGTTTTTGTTCCAACCGAGCTCTCAATTACTTAATTGAACAATTAATATAGCGCCTCACAGCGGTCCTCTCAAATACTCATAACTGAAGAGTTAGGAAAAGTTTAAAGTCACTTCCTCGCTGTTTTATGTGTGTCTGTCTGTCTGTGCGTGTGTGTTTGTGTGTGTGTTGGTCTGCGTCTGTCTGTGTGTGAGTGTCTGTTGTGTAAGAGAGTGTCTATGTGTCTGTGTTGAATGCGTGTCTGTTTGTGTGTTGTATGTGGGTGTGTCTGTGTCAAGTGTGTGTGTGTGTCTGTTTGTGTGTCGTGTGCGTCTGTTTGTGTCGAATGTGTGTGTCTGTATGTCGAGTGTGTGTGTGTGTCTGTTTGTGTGTTGTATGTGGGTGTGTCTGTGTCAAGTGTGTGTGTGTCTGTTTGTGTGTCAAATGTGTGTCGTGTGTGTCTGTTTGTGTCGAATGTGTGTGTCTGTATGTCGAGTGTGTGTGTGTGTGTCTGTTTGTGTGTTGTATGTGGGTGTGTCTGTGTCAAGTGTGTGTGTTTGTGTGTCTGTTTGTGTGTTGTATGTGGGTGTGTCTATGTGTCTGTTTGTGTCTGTCTGTATATGTGTGTGTTGTGTTATTTTAACCTGAGGACACAGCAGCTGTCTCCGGCCAGCCCTGCATTGTGACAGTGCCATCCAGCGCACAGGGACGAGTGGCCGGGGCCCTCATTCAAGCCCCCATCGATCTTGTCGCGCTTGGGGGGAGCCCGGCCACGCCCCCGCCGGGTCCCCCTCTCCAGCCGCCCTGCCATTGGCCGCCCCGCAGCACCCAGCCCCCTATCAGTGTCCATTCAGGGACCGGGGCTGTCAGCGGGGACAACAATACCCCAAAACAAACCTCCTCTTTACACCAGAAGAGAGGAAGACAGGGGAAGGCTTCCCTAATCGACGACAGGAGCCCCTGGACGAGGCCACTAGGCTACGCCGGCAGAAGCTGGACAAGGGATTGTATATGAAACAAGAGATGGTGGTGTTTTTTCATAAAGGGAATGATTCTCTTTTAAATCTAACGCAACTAAGTTGACGACTGTTTTTTTTTTCTCTCCTCGTCGGATTTCCAAATATACTTCTTTCTCGATTTTGAAAGACCTTTTGGGGGTCTCCAACCTTGTGAAAAGACTGTTTTTATTCTCACCCCCCAAAAACTGATAACGGATTTGCCATCATGACACGGATTGCGTTGGCTGTTTTGCTGGTGGTTTGTTCAAGTAAGTGCGCTGGGGTTTAGTTGTGATGTGATGTTTAATTGTTCAATGAGTTGTGTTGTCTTTTGCTCTGTGTTCATCGCATGGAGCCGCAACTTCACGGCTGCGGGATGGGGATGGGGATGGGGATGGGGATGCACCTATTGTTGGTGCACAGTTGGGATACCAATGCAATACAACCCATATCCCTACATGTATAATTATTGCACTTGGAAGATATCCAAGCATGCAAATACACAACAAGAGGCAGAGACATATGGTGATGTCCATGTTGCATTAAAGCATCACATAGTGTTGTGACACGAGTTGACAAACACTTTCAGCATAAAGGCAGTCGCTTTCGAACAACAACACAAATAAATACCTAATTTCCATTGTGATGTTTCAATATAGTAAAAAGAAATCCCCCAAGATTGCAATACGTGTCCCAAGTATGAAATCACTCGCTTACTCCGATAAACACGCTTTTATCCCTGATATCCCTTTGCAATCGGACTCTTGCTGTCAGCTTTGCACTTGATTGTGGTGTGTTTTGAAGCATTTATCATTGCTGTGTTGTGTGTGCGCATATTGCTTAATTGCGCCGTACCCTACCGGCTCCTCTTCCCCTGTTAAACCTACTATTAACTATAGGGGTCGTTAGAGTTGAAAGATTTTTGATATCATTGTAAAACTGATATATACACTTGAGTGTGTGTGTGTGTGTGTATAGTCTAACGTCTAAGAATACACTGTAATCCCACGGTTCATAAACTTTGAAAGGATATTGATGGAGGCGGCGTTGTGCTCTGCTCCTTTTTTACGAGGACCTTTAAAAACAATAAATGTTCCATTTTGTACGGGGGGAAATTAGATGACTATTGATTGTGTTTTTTTAGCTGGTGGAAATGGATGTGTGTGATTTAGCATATGTGAAACTTGTAGACAGGCCACGCATCAGTCTCTCTGATACATGCGGTGTGTAACCCGTGTGGTTTAGTTGCTTTCCCATGGGATCCGCACAAACCAGCATGCGTGGCTGTGGAAGTGCATTTCATACCCCTTTTAAAGAACGCGTGTTGAAATCCATCATTCAGGACACGGACACGTTTGTCTCTCCTTCATATAAAACAACCACCCCGTTTCCCCTAATATTCCAACACCTGTTTTAAAATGAACACTCAATCATAGGCCGGGATGCTGGAGGACCCACTGTCCTGTTGGTTTTTGTTCAGACGGAACTCTTAATTGCTTAATTGACCCAACAATGCTATATAAAGCTCAAGTATTTAATTAAGAGCTCGGTTGGAACTAAAATCAGCAGGCTAGGGTGTAATGTTTTACTGTTATTATTGCTTTATTATGTAAATCAAGCTTGCTAGGTACCTGGTTGTAACTTGCAGGTGCACTTCAGTTTGCTCTGCCCTGACACAACATGAAGACACCACGGGAATGGACTTCTTTGCTACTGTGCGTCTTTGCGCACCGTTGGATTTCTGTTTCGCCAGTGTTGCCCTGATTGTTTTACTCTGAAAGACATGTTGTCCTCACGGTGTAATCTCGTTTTTAGAATGAAATGTGATACAGCAACAGTGGACTCTTAAATAGGTACCGCTTAAATAAAGTCTCAGAACTTGGGTTATGGACGGATCTCACCGCAGGTCACACTCGGCTATGCTGTGACTGGAAGTTTTATAAAAGTAAAAGACTGTAGTTCGGCACAATGCAAGCTCGAGTTATTAGTCCTGTGTGGATACGTTTTTTCAAAGTCTGCGTCTCTAAATATGCCAACACGTCCCCTGTGACAGAATGATCAAACTTGGCGTTCTGTTGAATCAGGTGCAGCAGAAAGAGGCTTAGATGTCAACTGCATAAAATTAACCTTAATTGAATGGTATGGTATAGAAACTGTGTCCTCTGG
Source organism: Amia ocellicauda (assembly GCF_036373705.1). NCBI lineage: Eukaryota > Metazoa > Chordata > Actinopteri > Amiiformes > Amiidae > Amia > Amia ocellicauda. Next base: position 26,589,350 of record NC_089863.1, read on the forward strand.
TCGATATCAGCATCTCACTTTAAAGTGGTCCTCTACCCTGGCCCTGGAGGAGCCCCTCTCGTGCTGGCTTTTGTTCCAACCGAGCTCTCAATTACTTAATTGAACCCTTAATTGAACTAATAATTTCCTAAATCAGAGCCTTTTGATATATAATATATATAATCATTTTATAATGAACGTATCTTATTGTGTATCAGTTACACCATTTTAAAAACAAAATGTAAGCAAATTAAGTTCAACTAAGGATTCAATTAAGTAATTGAGAGCTCGGCTGAAACAAAAACCAACAGGATAGGGGCTGCTCCAGGACAGGGTTGGGAACCACTGTGTTTAAACTCAGTGGATGCCCTTGACGGCCTTGTTGACGGTGCGGGAGAGTCATTTGCGTATTTAATGCACGCGTCCTGCATTGTTCTACTGCGCCGCTGTGTAAAGAAACCCGGACAATTAACGTAGATGACACTACATGTGTATATCGCGTGTTCGCCCGCCTCTTGGGAACGGGGAGGTTAATTAGAGGTAATTAATTGGCCAAATTAGACCACGCAGTTGGATGAATAGGGCTTTGTGGATGGTGATTATTTACTACTATGTTGTGGTACACGGAGATCAGGACGCTTTTCAAGGAGTCTTGATCTCTTGCCAGATAGTGTTTTTCTTCTTTTCTTTCTTTCAATGAAACCAGCTTTATTTGTGTATCGTCTGGCAGTTAGTGCTTCTCTGTTACCAGTGTAAGTTTATTTAGGGGCTGTTGCGCGCCCCACAGCAGGCTAGTGAAAAACATTTTGCTCAGGAATGATAGAATAACTTTCACTTTTTTTCAACTTTCTTCAACTCCCATTTAATGTATGGTCATTTAACCTATTAAGTAAGTGTGACATTAATAATTCCGCGTTTTTGTGCTGGAATACGCTACATTCCTTGGCGTATTCTTAAAAATGTTATATATATATATATATATATATATATATATATATATATATATATATATATTTTTTTTTTTTTTCCACTTCACTTTCATTTTATTATTAATATTATTATTATTATTATTATTATTATTATTATTAATAATAATAATAATAATAATAATAATATTATACCAATAACTATCATAGCTAAACATACACATTTAAATTATGTATACCAGTACATGTCAAGTGATTAAGCACGCCTACTTTTCAATAAGTGAACGTTCCAGTTACACCAGCTTGAGTATTATAGGGAAGGTATACATTTAATTCTATTTATTATTACATTTATTCTGTTTTAAGACGCATAATTTGACAACGATTAACAATGGGAAGTATTTATATGATTGCAGTATGACTTGAAGTGATACAGTCAATAATAATACATTTAATCAGTAAGAAAAATTACCAACTATATAGGGAAAGGGTGAGGGGAATTAAAGGGGGTGCGGGCAGTGACATGTTCTTACCCACTAATTGGATATTCGTCGTGGGTTTGATGTGTTGACTTGATTTTTTGGAGGATTTGATTTGATCACTGTGTCGATCAGAGGTCGACAGTGGCTCCTGGTTGCTGTTGCATTAAAATAACCCCCCTCCCCCCGACCCCATTCAAGCGATCGTATTTTGTTAGAAGGAACAGACTGTCAGACTGACAGAACTGTTTTATGGTTTTTCGTTTCAGCTGACCTACCATCTAATTTCAATAAACTCTGAACTGAACTAGCTGCAAGTGTTTAACAACTGAATGAAAACAGATCCAATTAAGCAATTACTGCTTAATTAATTTTCCAATTCAGTTGTTGACCATGCTCAGTTTAAGTGCTAGTCAGGTGACACCAGTAGAAACTTATAGAAACCGATAGAAACTTTGAAACTAAAACAAGGAGCTCTTACAGATATTATAGATGGCCTATTCCCAAGTCAAAGCAGTGTTACACAGTGGACCCATAATAGTTATTTGACTTTCCTCCTTCCTAAGTATAGCCCTGCTCTCCCCTCTTTACAGTGTACCACAGACAGATCCCTTGGTAAAATTACTCAATTCTGCTAATTCACCCCTCAGTGTAATTTTTTTATTATAATCCCACAGTGGCCTCTTCTCTCCAACTCAATCTAAAGAGCCTTTTATGGGTTTGGTTTCCCTGCAACACATCAGGTTTATATATTTGACATAATTGTGCCATGTACTAAGTTGAATAAGAGAGTTAAATAAGTGCACAGAACTTATTATAAATTAATTGACAACATAATAATAATAATAATACTTTGGTCAAGTCCAGTGGTTCCCATCCCTGGTCCTGAGGGAGCCCATTCCCTGCTGTTTTTTGTTCCAGCCAAGCTCTTAACTACTTAATTGAACTCTTAATTGAACCAATAATGTCCTAAATCAGAGACTTTGAATGATTTTAAACAATAGGGGGGTTAAGTTTAGTATAGCATTGTATAAAGAACTTATTAAAGAACCAACTCTCTTATTACACAATTTAAAAAGTCAAATGTAAGCAGATTGTTACTTCAATTAAGGTTCAATTAAGTCATTGAGAACAGAAAAACAACAGGGTAGGGGCTCTTCCAGGACCACGGAGGGGAGCCACTGCTCTAGTCTGTGTAATAATTATAGTGACTAATCTTCATCATCAAGTTTATGTGACTTAATTATTTAATAAGATGATATTCGGGATTTGTAGTGCAAGTTGACTGGGCCAATCACCGATTACAGACAAGTGAACACAGGGGGACATCGGCCTGTCCCTCCGAGAGCCCGGGCAGTGAGAACAGCGGCCCAGAGGACGTGGGGGTTGGGGATTTGGGTGGTGGGGGTGGGTTAGTGCAGTGGGGGTTGGAGAACAAGAGAGATTAAACCCTTGTATCCCCAACTGGCCTGACAGAGCCCTGCGCACAATCACAATAGTCACCCTATCTGCCCCCCCAACACACACACCTCCCAAACACCCCCTGCCTTAATTTCCATGAGACTGGGCTTCTTCAGTGGGGCTCCCTGATTGAGATCTTATTAAGGGGGACATTAATCCCCTCACAGCTGCCCTGCGCCATGCCTCAGCCCCACAACCCACCCCAGCTCTGGGGGCTTTAATCTTCCGGGAACATCCCTCCAGTTTGGGGGGTAGATGTTATTTTTTGTAGCAGGGGATCAGCTATCAAACTGTGGCTCAGCACCATTCTGTGCCCTTATAGTCCTACAGTAACATATAGCACACATACCAGGAAGTACAAGTGTTCCCCTGCCCCTTTTGGACAAAGCTGGTGTGTGTATCGAACCCGGGTGCTTCTGTTGTCTGATCACTGGTAGCTGCTATGTTGTGTATACTGGTTGAGGACTGCAGGAGCCACAGCTTCTCAAACTTAGCTTTTGAAGGGCCACTGGGATATTCTTTTTACTACATTTCAGTGCACTTCAAAATATGTTCCATGTAATGCAGCTTTAAAACAATGTTATATATGGCTAAATAATACAAATGTATACAAAATACAATACACATACAACCAAGTGCCGCAAACTAATAAGTGCACACATAACAGTTAAGCCCTTCGTATGAAATGACACGGGAAGTATTTTACTGATACGCAAACTTGCTTTGCCAGGGATAGCATGGTGTCACTTTCAATTCCTTCCCCTTTCTTATCCCTCACTTTGTTTTTGTTTTTTGGCAACAATCAAAATCAGCAGATCTCAGTGGTTAATTGATTCTGTGGTCCATTCCCGATCCCTGTCTCCCAAGCCAACCATCTCAGTGGCAATGACTGGTTGCCACACAATTACAACCAAGTAGCAACCATCGTCGACACAAACCAACCAAACAAAAAACGTCAGTGGCACAGTTGCGTCTAATTCGAACCCCAAACGAAAGAACGCCAGGAAGGAAGCAATTACGCAGGCGCATCTTCCAAGTCGCCGAATTAATTGCATATTTAAATATCAAAAAACGACGCTTCTGTTGACTGTGTATCTACCAGAAGAACACAAGTAATCAACCGCCCCCTCAAGTCCCATCACGTCGGAAACGGTGCGTGTTTACATGACTTTGAACTTGCCCGGGCGCACTTGGCACGGAACGCCCGCCTTAAACAAAGCCGCCCTCAGTGTTGTCATTAGCGTGTTTACTCTGCCAGGCTGGGGGCACTTGCGCCGGCCGAGAGGGAGAGAGTTTAACTCCCATTAGCGAGACAAAGGAGGCGGCCCCGGGCTCTCGGCTTCACACTGCCCCCCGATTTGAATCTTCTTCCCAGGTCTCCACTGCCTTCTCGGCATGGGCCGTATTCAGCCATTGTTGCAGCGGGGGTATCCAGCCGGTTTAATGGGAGATAATAGGAGGAGAGAGTGAAAAGGGAGGAATTCTCTCGGCGCGCAGGCATTTGTAATCCCGCACAAAGGGTTGTAATACATTTTAGGGAGGGGGTGGAAGGAAAAGAGAGTTTCAATTCATGCTTTTTTCTCTACCTCCCTCTCCCTCTCTCTCTCTCTCTCTCCTTATATTTGTGTGTCCTGCATTTTTGAATACCAACAAATAATTCTGTACTTGAAATGTAATAATTTCTCATCCGGGGGTGTGGGTCTGAGCTATTGAACCCTTTCAGACATCTGGACCTGAGTTAACCTAAGACTGACTTTGCATATTTGCACTGGCTGCATTGTGTGTCTGGGACCATATGTTGTTATATTACATTTCAGTGTTGCACCACTGAGAATGTCGAAATTGACGTGCCTGCATGCACTAATGCATATGTCTCTATACATACAACATGCCATTTTTTTTATAGAATTTACTCCCACCATCTCTATCGGTCAATAAAAGTTGGCCTTTATTGTAGTTCAATAACTGATTCCCCAAATAAGTCACAATACTGCAGTAAAGGGAAAAAAAAAAAGTATATTTCCCCTGTCTCTCTTGCTCCGTCTCAATTTTATTGCATCTCCGCAGTGTGGGGATTGAAATGAGACGGGAGAGATGTTTTAATTTAAAATTCTGTCCCTTTTTCTTTTCTTTTCTCTCTCCCTGGTCTGTAGGCACTCACAGCCAAGTAAAGCAATCAATGGGAGGATTTGCTCGTGTGTGCCTTAGCCTGATAGCCAGGGCTTGCTTTCTGGGGGCTTAGTGCTGCGGCCACAATGGGCTCTGAAGTTCACGGGCGGTAGGGGTACAATGGTGGGGGGGGTGCTTTTAGTTTTTTAGTGGCCGGGCTCAAGCTGTCCACCAGCCACCCCCCCGTTTCTGGCAACTCTCCCATGACCCCCGAGGAGCTGGGGTCAGAGAACGGAGGTGGGGGGTCCCGCCTGCTGTTCAGGACGCCCCACAGTTTCAGGGGGGTGTAAGTTCATCCCTAAACTTGAACACTCAATCATGCTGAAGTCGGCCTGGCCTTATAAAACTATATTACTGTGTAGAGGGAGAAGAGACAGAGATGGATGTCCCAGTATATGAGATCTGAATAGATGTGTGTGTGTGTGTTGGGGGGGGGGGGGTAGGTTAAACAAACTTGATGTATTTTCAGCATCACCTGGACTCGAATGCAGTAGATTTTTAGGACCCCCAGCACACAATCACTTACTGCAAACCCGCAACCTTTACCCAAATCTATTCAAATGCTTTTGCTTTAAAAAGTTCAAATCCAACACGCTCTCGGTTTAAACAAAAAAGGAAATAACTCAAAAGTCAAGATGTAAACTGACTCCTTCACATAACAAACCCTCCACGTGGAAGTGACTTCTACGCAAACGCCACATCTTTCTCCGAACGGGATGCTTTATTTACGTTACGAGGAGAGAGAGAGAAGCAGAAAAAGCAAAGCAGAGAGAAATAAAAGCGTTTTCCCCCAGCTGTGCACTGTGGGATGCAGTCTTTGCCTCGGAGGTCCGCTGACAAAGCTGCTCATTAACACCTCGGGGGCTCAGACTTTGCGGACCGCCAGCTCTCCCTGGGAGGCTGCTGTCCGCCGTGTCGCAAGACTAGCCGTGTGGGTTTACCATTGTTATTTAACTTCCAAAGCCGAGCTGATTCTCTGAGTGACTTACAACTCTGAGTCCCCAGCCCGGAAAGTTGGTGTATTGATCTTTTTTTTTTACTGGTTTCAGGAGGGGAGATGATCGGAGTGGTCCTGGGATGAAACCACATCCGATTATTTAAATTTTTTGTCATTAATTGGATGGGGAAGATATTAAAGCCCAACAAATATTAAAATAAAATAATGAAGGCTATATAATAAAGTGGTTTAGTCAGATTAGAGTAACTGAGACCCAGAAATCTTCACTTTTTGCTGTAGCTCAAACCCAGATACATTGACGAGCAGTGATGTACTTTAATCACAAAATTGTACACCGTAGATTTGAAATTGGCCTAATTGGTAAGTAGTGGCTGTACAGGAGGGGAATTTTCACATGGGTGTGGGGCAACATCTGTTGGACGAGCTCCAGTCTGCAATGGTCCTAGTGGTTTTGAATGAGAGGGTGGGGGGGTGAGTTGGAGTTCAGTCTGTTTTAAACATGTTGGAGGGGGGGGGGGGTTCGGAATAGCAGATGCAGGCAGCTGGCAGGTTTGGTCGTCTCTTGATTTCATATTTCGATGCGCAAGTTCAAGGCCGTCAAGGGGGGACCTCCTGGCTTTGGCGCTGGACCTCAGAGGTCAAGAACGAAAACCTGGCCTAAGTGTTGTGACGGGGGGCAGGGGGTCCGCTGCGGAACAAATGGCCCCCGGGAAGATGATCAGAATGAGAGAGGGGAGGCGGGGCCGTGGAGGGCGGGGTGACCTTGGCGATGGGTCTGAGTGATGGGGTGGCATGGGAAAGTCACCTCGCAGGGGAGAGTGAAAGGAATACAGAGGAGAGGAGGGATGACGAGGCGGCAAGGGGAGGTAGACCAGGGAAGGGGGGCAGATGGCGCCTGGAGTAGAAGCTGGTGGGTGACAGCCAAGGTGGGGGAGGGGTGTCCACTGCTGTCTTTTGTGTGCGCTGGACTATTGTCACCCCCTCCTCTCTCTCTCTCTCTCTCTCTCTCTCTCTCTCTCTGATTGTATAGACCTCATCCTCTCTTGACCCCCACATCCCCTCCCTCTCCTTTGGCTCGCCCATTGTGTGGCTCCGGGGTCCCCCCTTGGCTCAATGGCTTCAGTGGCTCGATGGCATTTGTCCCCATTGTGCCTGGCGGGGGCGGCGGAGGGCTATAGATCTGGGGGGGAAGACGAACTTCGCAGGCACTAAAAGAGCCATCCATCAAATTCCGCACAATGTCAAGTGCAAGTTCTCTCCCTTTCCCTCCCGACCCATTCCAGCCCTCCCGCGGTGCCGTTGTCCCCTTTTTTTCGCGCCGTCACCCCCTCCTCAAGATGAAGCTGTCAGACACCCTGCCGTGGACTTATTTCTGACCAGACGGACAGGGTTTTCACTTCTCAGACTGTGACTTTCACTCAAGGCCAAAGCCCTTCGTTGAGATGATAGTTTATTGTCGGTTAGCATTTTTATGATCAGCAGTGGTGGTTGTAGTCATTGATTAGACACCTTGAGCCTATTTAATTCACGTTCAAAACCACCAAGCTAACGTAGAAGAAGTCTTAGAAGTTGGCAAGAGGTCCTTGCCCACAGTGAGCTGTTCCACCGAGAACACGGCGAGAACCACAGGGACCATGAAAACGCTCTAGACTGCATAAGTGTAATTACCCATAATGCTGGGGGTGATGCACTGCCGTAGTGAACCTGGACGCCGTAGAATCTTGTGTGCTCCTGTGAGCCGCCTCCACTAAACAGCGGGTGGAATCGTAGAAGTCGGAGATCCAGCTCCACACCGATTCAGTCGGTCCAGACACTGTGTATTGCTACACTTGGTTTACGTGGAGCAAAGATTTAAGTGACAGCTTGTGTTCAAATGGTGTATTGAATATATTGTATATTCCTTTAGTGGTAAGTCATTTGGCAAGGAATGTTCATATGAAATGGAGCACCGTAGGCATGAACGGCTACAGAAAGACACAGAAATAGACTTTAAAACACTTGTCTGCAATGTGGTGTCAAATATATTTCCGCTATACCTTTATGGGTTTGTTATATCTAGTTCTTTATTATTTCGAGGTGTGTTTCAGTGTGTTTTTGTGGCCACTGTTACAACAAGTGTATCGATTGTACTTCCAGGATATGTTTATACTCCCTTCTAGAAATGCAATGGGCCTCTATAACGAATGTACCCGTTAAGCAATTAACTGGCCCTGTAAACTGGCGTCAGTGGCGTTCTGGTTCCAGAGTTCCAGGGGAAAGCTCGTTAAAGACGCTCGTCAAGAGTGCCCCCGGCCCGGCTCGTTAGCAGAGGCGGAGGCCGCAGGGTAATTAAAGAAAACGCAGCGGATCGATAAGAGGGGGTCGGCTGTGTGCCGGGCTGGCATCGTCAATTACCTTTACAAGCCCCCTGCCCCCTGCTCCACTCTGCCCCGCCTGCATCCCAATTACAAGCAGGGAGGCGAGTCCAAGCCGCGGACTTTATTAGACCGTAAACTTTAACAGCCTCTTCATCCCCTTGTCGTCACCTTGTCCTTGAGATCGTAAAGCCTGCTATTAAAGACAAAACAACACCTTCATCCCACAGAGGCCTGCTCGGGGCTTGAATGGACGTGAAGAAAGAAATAGAAGCTATTGCCATTCTTGCTGGGCGAATGGCGAGGGCATGTGTTCGCAGGTGGGGCTACGGTGTGGAGTGGGGTGATGGACACCTGTTACCAGTAGCTGCCCAGTTAAATCCCCGCCCACAGAGAGGTCATCTGAAACTATCTATGATTTCAACCTTCTTTTGCCCTGATAATCATGCCCTGGAGCTTTATTTTTACATCGGCACTCTTTATATCAGAGTATACCCTTACGCAAATGTATGCGGGCACACGTACCATAGGATTTTGTGCATTTCGAATCTGTTTGTCCCGAAGTCCTGTGACTTTTCACACACTTTCAGGGGGATTTACTACACTCTCCCAGGACTAAACCAGGCTTTACCACAGTCAACATGCCTTAGAAATATAGTTCATGGGATGTCATGGTCCCCTCATAAACCCACAGTAAACCACTGGGAGAATATAAAAAAAAAAAACACAGTAAAAGCAAGATTGAAGGGTAAGGACACTGTGATAAAATTACCACTAGATATTTGCTTAATATCTAGTGGTAAGTTTAAGATTAAGTTAAGAGTTGTAGTTGTCATTCATGTCTGGAAAATGTTGTTTCATTGCCACGGTCAGGTTTTCTTCTTTCAGGCAGTGCATTGTGGGTACTGGGTATAACACTGCTTGGGAGGAAAGGCCAGGGATCAAAGCCACAGGGATCATTGGGCACTGCTGCTCAGAGATGACTATTACAGTAATGCAGCTATAGCATCGTACGCACCATTAAGCACAAGGCAATACACTTAAGTGGACAGGGCTGATCCGGCTTCTCACGATGAATGGAGATCAAATGAGCATCGAAGGTCCTATTTATAACCCAGGCTTGGAAGATATGATAGATTTCCTCTGCTGTTGTTTTGGTTCTTATAATAATGATTTAAATAATAATATTAGTGGTACACATTCATATTAGCAGTAGGTAGTATCGTATCATATACTATTTTGGTGGCGTCTTTGTTCAAGGTGACTCGTACTTCAGTACCAGTTGTTGAATTCTGCACCTGACGTGGTGTTTATTAAATTATGCCCAATTAACGATGTGGCTTCTCCCCTTTCCCTCAGCAGGCCTGGGCGGAGCCTCGGAGCTGGCCTTCCTATTGGAGCCCCGGGACGTCATCGCGGTGAGGGACCGGCCGCTGCTGCTGGACTGTCAGGTGCAGGGGGAGGGGCCCATCTCGGTGACGTGGCGGAAGAACGGCGTCCCTGTGGCCACCGGGGAGCGGGCCGGCGTGCTGGCCAACGGCTCGCTCCTCATCCAGAACTTCCACAAGCGGCGTGAGAGCAACGAGACGGATGCTGGGGAGTATGACTGCGCTGCGCAGAACCGCTTCGGCATGCTGGTCAGCAGGAAAGCCCGGGTCCAGCTGGCCTGTAAGTTCCGGTATCGAAGACCTGGAGGACCCCCTAATTGATGTTTTATGTTCCAACCGTGCTCTCAATTACTTAATTGAACCCTTAATTGAACTCATAATTTCCTAAATCAGAGCCTTTTAATGATTTTCAACAGTAGGGATTTTAAGTTAAGTACAGAATTGTATAAATAACTTATTAAAGGACTAACTCTTATTACACAATTAAAAAGTCAAATCTAAGCAGATTAAGGTCCAATTAATTAATTGAGAGCTGGGTTGGAACAAAAACCAGCAGAGTAGGGGCTCCTCCAGGACCAGGAAGCTCTGTCTTCTGGAGGCAGTAATGGTGTTGACCTGTTATCAGCCCTTGACTCCCTTGGATCACAGCAGTGCGGAGGGTAAGGCTATAAAATGACCCCCCCCATCCCCAGGAGGTATGGCGAGAAGGGGACGTGGGGGGTCATTTTATAGCCTTACCCTCCGCACTCATTTTAAAGAGAGGGCGACCTTTCCTTTACCCCGACCCATTACGACTGCCCCCTCCCTATGGCTTAATAAAGCGGAGGGTTTTGGTCGTGCAGTAGAGTTATGGCCGTCACCGGTGATACCTCCAGGCGGGGAGGTTACCATGGCGATGTACTTTCATAATAAGGTCCCCCCCCCACATTGATTGTGAGCACGGCTCCTAGGCTTACATTTGACCAGCCTGACCACTTTTTTGGGGGAGGGAGGGGAGGTAGGGAGTGGGGGGAACTGGTGTGGTTCTTATATAAACAGAGAACAGAAATAAATAAGTCCATAAATAATTCAAATACATAAATAAGTAAGAAAACTTCTTTATGCCAAGACTGTGTGTTTGCATTCAGCCGCGCCCTCAATCTTACCTGCAATCTGTCATCTTGAACTCTCTTTAAAAGTACCCTTTCTCTCCCTCCCTCCCTCCTTGTCCATCCTTCTCCCTCTCTCTCTCTCTCTCTCTCTCTCTCTCTCTCTCTCTCAGCTCTTCCAAAGTTCCACACTCACCCAGAGTCCATGACGGTGGATGAGGGAGGGGTGGCTCGCTTCCAATGTCAGGTGAACGGCATCCCGGAGGCCAACATCACCTGGGAGAGGAACAGGACGGCGCTCAGCACCCAGGACAGCAGGTACAGGGCCCCTGTGTGGAAGCTTCTAGTCCTTGGCTGTCAGACTCCAGTCCTGGGGTGCCGCTGTGTCTGCTGGGTTTCTTTCCTGCCCATCTCTTGGCTCCTTAATTGGTCTAATTAATCAATTAACTGGATTAATTGAATGTCCTGTGGGTTCAGTGTTTTGAGTCAACACAAGTTCTAGATAAGCCTACCTGAGTAAAGAATGACATAGTAATGACAAATAATTAAGATCTCGGTTGGAACAAAAACCAGCAGACACTGTGGCCCCTCAGGAATCAAATCTGACACCCCTTCTCTAGTGTGTTAAATTAGTGTTATTAGTTGAATAAGTGGATTAGTGTGTTTAGTGCCCTCATTCATTTGTTATAGCTTTTGTTTAGCTGTTATATACATTAATTTAGCATTTCATGTCCTCAGTTAAGTGTATGAGAGCCCTGTATGTTGATATTTCTCACCTGTGCCATCCCCCCGTCCCCCCCAGGTACACTCTGCTCCCCGCTGGGATCCTCCAGGTCACGGGCGTGCGCCGCTCGGACAGCGGGGTGTACCGCTGCATGGCCACCAACATCGCCAACACCCGTTACAGCCACGAGGCCCAGCTCAACATCAGCGGTGAGTGTGGGCAATGTGTACAGGCATTGCCAGCCTCACAGGCCCATGGGAATTGTGACAAGATGGCAGGGCTGTCTCACTGAGGGTTGGATTGCCACTCTTGTTCATATCCGCAGTCCTGATCTCTTGCTCTCTCTCTCTCTCTCTCTCTCTCTCTCTCTCTCTCTCTCAGTGGCGGCACAACGGACCTATCGTGAACCGGTCATCCTCTCCGGCCCCCAGAATCTCACCATCACCGTGCACCAAACAGCCATTTTGGAGTGCATTGCCACGGGCAACCCCCGGCCCATCGTGTCCTGGAGCAGGCTGGGTAAGATTCTGCTTTTTTTGAAGTCCTTTTTTATGATTTTGCACGTGGATATGCAGTGTATTTTTTTACTTCTCTTCTGACTTTCTCTTTTTGTATCTCTGTCTGTCTGTGTGTGTATGTGTGTGTGTGTGTGGACAGACGGGCGCTCCATCGGCGTCGAGGGTATCCAGGTTGTGGGCACAGGCAACCTCATGATCTCAGACGTCACCCTTCAGCATTCGGGCGTCTACGTGTGCGCCGCCAACCGGCCCGGGACCAGGATGAGGCGTACGGCACTGGGGAGATTGGTGGTGCAAGGTAGGACTGCCCTGCCCTGTGCTGTCACCCTCACTCTTAGTCTCTCTCTCTGTCACCATCTCACTCTCTGGCTTGTCTTATATTACAGACAATATCACTGGATCTCAATACTGTATGTACTGTTTTTTTTACACAGACACACACACACAATTCATTAATCTAAAACACTTCACACACACACACTGCAACACTGTACTGATCTAAAACACTTCACACACACAGACAACACTGTCCTGATCTATAACACTTCACACACACAGATTACAACACTGTACTGATCTATAACACTACACACACACACAGATTACAACACTGTACTGATCTAAAACACTTCACACACACAGACAACACTGTACTGATCTATAACAATACACACACACACACACACACACACACACACACACACACGCAGATTACAACACTGTACTGATCTATAACACTACACACACACACAGATTACAACACTGTACTGATCTATAACACTACACACACACACACAGATTACAACACTGTACTGATCTATAACACTACACACACACACACAGATTACAACACTGTACTGATCTATAACACTACACACACACACACGCAGATTACAACACTGTACTGATCTATAACACTACACACACACACAGATTACAACACTGTACTGATCTATAACACTACACACACACACACACACGCAGATTACAACACTGTACTGATCTATAACACTACACACACACACACACGCAGATTACAACACTGTACTGATCTATAACACTACACACACACACACACACACGCAGATTACAACACTGTACTGATCTATAACACTACACACACACACAGATTACAACACTGTACTGATCTATAACACTACACACACACACACACGCAGATTACAACACTGTACTGATCTATAACACTACACACACACACACACACACACGCAGATTACAACACTGTACTGATCTATAACACTACACACACACACAGATTACAACACTGTACTGATCTATAACACTACACACACACACACACACACGCAGATTACAACACTGTACTGATCTATAACACTACACACACACACACAGATTACAACACTGTACTGATTTAAAACACTACACACACACACACAACACACAATATATAACTTCCTATCTTTTGAACACAAAATCTTTGTCTGATGCATGCATTTAAAAAAATCTGTTTTCTGAGCTCACCTACCTGCCATTCATGTTTAGAATATAGTACTCTATACAGTTGGGAAGGCCTGATTCAATATAAGTAATTGCACCAGTGTCAGTCCATGACCTCGTTAAGCATCTGACCTGTAAGCCCTGCCCCTTATTATTCACTCTTTTGGGGCATCATTCCCCATTACCAGTAAATACAATTAAGCAATTAAGCAATTAAGACGCACACTGGCACAGCCTGGGGTGGAGGTATAGTGACAGTCTCTCTCTCTCACACACACACACACACACACACACACACACACACACACACACACACACACACACATGCACTGAGGACAGCCGGAGAGGGAGTGTCACTGGGGGGGAGGGGAGAGATTTGGGAAGGCCAGACTACATTAACCTGTATTGGATTTGCCAGTGACCTTCTGGGGGGTCACCTGACACTCTCTCATGAAATGGGGGCCCCGGGATCATTAAGGCCAGAGCTTCGGGATACGAGCGCATACGCCTGCTTACCAATGCACGGCCGTTTTGATGTCGCAGATTTGCCAAAAACCCTTAGCAACCGACACGGTCACACACGTCTGTCTGTCTGTTTCTAAAACGCTCCCGGCAACGCTAGGCACAGATGCAGTGGGAGCTGATTTTATGATTTGTTCCAATCGTCTATTTTTCGGGGGTCGATTTACTCGATTATTGTCGCTAATATTTTTGTATCTGCCAGTGTAATTTTAAGTGTATCAGTCTGCCTATCAAAATCTTTACCCAGTTGATAGTTTTATATTATCTCCGTCTGTCTGTCTATATCTATCTATATATCTATCTATCAATACATCTGGCTATCTATGTATCTATCTTTCTAACTATCTATGTACCTACTGTATCTATTTATCTATCAATCTATTGGTTTATCTCTAGTAATCTGTTTATCTATCTAACTACATATGTACCTCCTGTATCTATATATCTGTTTATCTCTCTACTGTATCTATCTGTTTCTCTATCTTTCTATCTATGCACCTACTGTATCTATCTATCTATATTTCTAAATACCTGTATACCCACTGTATCTATCTATCTATTTATTTATCTCTAGCTATCTGTTTATCTCTATCTCTATGTACCTACTATATCTATTGTATCTCCATCTATCTATCTAGATATATATCTATCCATCTGTCAGTTTATCTAACAGATCTACCCATCCATCTCTCTCCATCCCTCCCTCCTTCCATCTCTCCGTCACTAAACTATACATGCGCTAGCGGTCTATTCAGAGACATGGCATTCGGTCACTCTGCTGAACTGGGATCCAACACAATGGCTGCGGCAGATGCAGGTTTCAGGTCACTTCCCTGAGACACGGATCGTTATGCAGTTGTATCGTTTGCAGTGTTCGCTTCATGGTCCCAGACTTGGTGCAAAGGTCTGAGGCGAGGGTCTGCCCTTTCTCACACACACACTTACTTCACCCCCTCTTGCCCTTGAACCCGGGGAGCAGCCAGCTTGCGTGTGTGTACCTCGCTGCTCTTGTGACACACGGGGCAGATGCATTTCAGGGGGGGGAATAGACAATGGAGGGCCATCTGAGAGAGAGAGAAAGGGAGGAGGAAGGGGGATGTGGGTGGGAGTGCAGGGGAGGCTTTGTGTAGAATCACCCTTCACCTCTGACCTCCGACCTCTCGCAATAGGACTTATGAGAAGGCAGGTCGGAGGGGAAGGGGGAGCAGGGGGATAATTTTGATTGGGAGAGGAGGAGAGGGATTGATGGCTGGTTGAAGAGGTGACAGTCACCCCCCTTCCCTCTGCGTTTGGGACAGGGACAGGGCTGGGGGGGTGGGGAGGTGGTGTGGAGGCAGATGACGGCTGTTGCGATCCACAGCTGGTGGTCAGTGGGCCGGCTCAAGAGCAAAGTCAAGGCCAGGGAGACGGGGAAACAACCGAGACAAAACGGCACTGAACAAAAAGCGAAAGATGGATGGGCCCGGCGAGTGAATGGGATCTATCGATTTCCCAGGATCAAAATGCAGATCACTGGAAAGCCTTTAATAGCGGGATGGCCGCGAGCCCCGGGGTCAGATCTTCGTATGCAGCTGTCGTTATTTTAGCCACTGCTTCGAGGAGGGATATCGGCCTCTAGTTCTCAAGACAAGTATGGATAAAAAGAACAGCAGAGAGCGTCGTTAGAATTAAAAAAATATGAATGTTCCATATTGGATACTGATGACATGTGTAGACTTATAAAGCGGCGAGTCTGTTTCCGTGTTTTATGCAATCGCACGGACACGGACACAAAATGCTGTGTTACAGATCAAATTCAGCTCATAGAGTTACACATCCCGATGTGTAACAGTGTATCTGTGGTCTTAGTGCCCGAGTACTGAATTACTCTCTGTAATTACACATACACGTACCGACACCACATATTATTGTGATTACTATTATTATTATATCTTAGCGATAAAAGTCTATTTGGGATCACAGTGTAATAATATCCCTGTAAAATACAGAGGTCTTAGTGCCAAGGTGGTAAAGAATGAAAGATGGCGAAATAAACTGATAGGCACAAAAAGGCAGACAGACAGATCCAAAACACAATAAACACACTGAAACTTTGAACCCCGAACCATATCAACCAAAACACTAAAAAGACCCCCCTCCCATACTAAATACAATTTAACAAGAGAAGCTGACAATTAATTTCATTTATTGTTGGATAGATAGACTGATAGATAGATAAAGATATAAGTAAAGAGAGAGAGAGATAATGACAAACAGAGAGGGATGGATGGATAGATAGATAAACACATAAGTAAAGTGAGACAGAAAGAACACCAATACTTCTGTTTCTGGGGCTGCTTGTTCCCATACAAAATAAAAAACCCACTTGAACTTCAGCACCTACACACAAACACACACACACTCACCTCCTCTGTTTAAACACCAGGGGTGGGTGTGTGTATGTGTGTGTGTGTGTGGGGGGGGTCCTGCATAGGGTCTCAGATAAACGATTCCTCTGAAGTTCAAGTGTGAAGAGCCCTTGACGGGGAGAAGGAGAGCTCCTGCGGCAGATTAATTACAGTGGGGCCCCGGCCACTCCAGACGCCCATTCACATCGTACAGAAAGCACTGGAGTGGCCCCCATTCAGCTGGAAACACACCAATCAATCTCGCCCACGAAACACTGAGGCAGGAGTTCTTTTGTGTAGAAGGAGGAATTGTCTAGTACATACGGCTGAGGTACTAATTTACAAAAACAATAACACACCTTTAACTGATAACAGCCGAAATGCAATAATCCTGTAATAATCATATAGTCGGGTCAGCAATAATCAATGATAGCCTTTGGAAAACAAGCAGGGAGCGCAACAGGAAGTGGAAATGTCAGTGATGATAGTTAGGGTACAGTCAACTCTGATTGGCTGACCGACTTGGCCATAATAGGAAGTGTTCACACTGAACACACTGAAGTGCTGGGGTTTTGATTTTTTAGTTTATTTTTCCTTTTCTATCCGAAATTGTACTTATTAACTGGAGGCATAAACATGGCAGTGAAAAAAATGCATCAAACTAATCGAGAACAGTGAGAGCAGGTGTATTCCTTGCAGGTCTGATTAGCCGGACGCCAAGCAATGTCCGAAATCAAAAAATGGAAAAGCAGGAAAACATGTGGATGGTTTAAATCAATATAATGTTTGTAATTGTAACGTTGTACCTCTCAAAAATAATTAAAAACGCAAAATACATGCTTCCTTTTTTATCTCTATGTTTGGAGCACTAGACATAAATTGGGATGCTAGTTATGCCCCTTCACAGTTTTCTTAGTCTCATTTTGAGACACATGAAAGGGCAACAAAATAAGATACTTTTTGGTACTATTTCACACCCAATGTACTACCATCTTACTATATGATTACTGAGCAGGGATGCACAATAAGAGGCCCGTGAGAATGATCGAAATTTTAAAAAACAATAACCACAACAACGAAAAAAGTGTCTTTCTTTTTTTTTTTTTAATATATTTGAAAAAATGACCAAAAAGGGGGAATAATGTCTTTTTTTATTTTTTTTTATTTCTGTTGTTCCCGAAAGAAAGAAAAACAGACTGAATGTGAGAGTGGGGGCCCACAGGACAGAGGGAGAGGAATAATATTAATTCTCCAAATTGATTAATGACTCCCTATTGAAAGTCCCCTCTCCTTCCCAGCGCCCGGCTCAATAGGCGTGAGAAGTGGCTCCCTTTCACAGGCTAGGCGATAGATCAATGAGATGCAGGGGTCTGTGTGTGCGGATGGGCTTTGTCCTCCATTGAAAACCGGTGTCAGGGACCCTCTCTCCGTGCATCGGGGCACATCTGGCCCCCTTCTCCACACAGGCCAGCCGGCAGGGGAGAGGGGGCGGGGCCTCTGTGTCACAAAGGGACATGAGGTAAAGAGGGGTGGGGTTAATATGGAGGGGAGTGGCTTGTGGAGTTGATTGGCAAGGTGAAGGTTCCCTGGGCAGTCTGATGTGTTAATGAACTGCTGGGGTCCCCTCGCTTTTTTTTTTTTACCTGAAATACAAGTGCTAACTGGCCGGCTGAAGAATATTTTAATGGATCTCTTTCGTCTGGTTTTCAAATGTTAGCAGAAGCACACACACGCCGATATACAGACATGGCAGAAAGTATTGGTATCCTTGCATTGTATTCAAATAATGTACCATTCGCCCTGAAAAGATCTTTTGTCATTCATACATGCATGTCTTTGGTTTGCAGTGGAACAAAAACTGTGAAAAGAACTGAATTCTTGCTTATTCTATAAAGACATTCTAAAATCGATACCCTTTAGAAGGGGTATGAAATAATTGTATTGTAGTGATAACTCAAGCAGACCATTCTCTCTTAATTAGTATCACAGGTGTCTTCAATCGCATCATCACTCATTCAGCCAGTTTAAATGGAGAAAAGTTTCTCACTGTTTTGTGTCACTGTGTGTATCACACTGAACATGGAAAAGAGAAGCTGACAATTAATTTCATTTATTGTTAGATAGATAGAATGGTCTGCTTGAGTTATCACTACAATACAATTATTTCATACCCCTTCTAAAGGGTATCGATTTTAGAATGTCTTTATAGAATAAGCAAGAAAATAAGCAGGGAAAAAAATGAATGCAGGTCATGGGTCCTCCAGCAGGATAATGACCCAATACACACCTCAAAAAGCACCCAAGAATGGATGAGAAGAAAACATTGGACCCTTCAGAAGTGGTCTTCTATGAGTCCTGATCTAAATCCCATTGAACATCTGTGGAAAGAGCTGTAACTCGCAGTTTGGAAAAGGCCCCCATCAAACCTGAGAGAACTGGAGTGGTTTGCTCAAGTAGAGTGGGCCAAACTACCAGTTATAAATCTCATTCAGAGCTACAGACAACGCTTGATTGCAGTTATTGTCTCTAAAGGCTGTGCAACAAAATATTAGGTTAAGGGTCCCAATATTTTTGTCTGTGCCATTTTCATTTGTTTTACAGTTTAAAGTGATATGTTACATCATAAATCAAAAGCAAAGTTTCTGTTCTATTGAATGTGAAATAAAGAATGGTGGATACCAAATACTTGTCAATTTCTACTTAGTTCAGAGAAAATTGTTAGGGTGGAAGGGTGCCAATACTTTTGGCCACGTCTGTATGTTACAGCTGACAATCTATTTTTATATTTCGCTTCCTAACATCCTGTCAGGCTGTGTATCTATCTATCTATCTATCTATCTATCTATATAGATAGTATAGTTACAAAATATATGGCAAGGTCCATTTCAACAATGCATTTTTGAACACACAAATATAAGGATTTACAGAGGAAAATATATGCATTTAAACATATATTACAACTCCGCAACGAAGGAAGAATGAAGAATGTAAGGACCACACATTGCTGCCACAGATTTAAAATTTGTATTTGTTCTGTACAGGGATACTTACTGTAGCCTTTTCAACACGTGTTCATCCTATGCAATGAGAAGTGGTCCGGGTGCATTGCCGGAATTCATTCCTAAGTTATTAACAAGCATCCCTGTATATAAAACAATAAGTTAAATATAGAATTGTATAAATAACTTTTAAAATAAACAATTATTTTATTACATGATTTAAAAAGTCAAATCAAAGCAGATTGTTACTTCAATTAAGCTTGAACTAGCAGGGTTGGGAACCCCTGATCTAGCTACACTATCCATGCACCCATGACACCTGCACATTCCTGGGTCATGCCACTGCGGACAGACCTTTGCTGACGGTCAGCAGCATCAGAGCCTTGTTAGTGCCGCCCTCTTCTGTCCGGCTATGGGACTGCAGCTTTAGCAGCCTGGATTGCGAAGTCCTATACAGTGCATTGAAATTAGGGAAATATTGCACAAGTATTCTCATCTCTCTTCTCCACTCCCCTTCTCTCTCTCCAGCCCCGCCAGAGTTCCTGCAGTGGCCGCAGTCGGTCTCAAAGCCCACAGGCGGCAACGCGGTGTTCACCTGTCTGGCGCAGGGCGTGCCGGAGCCGCACCTCATCTGGCTGAAGAATGGCAAGATCCTGACACCAGGAGACAACGTCAAACTGACCAACAACAACAGGTAGAGACTGGGCAACACCCACAAAGCTCTCACACACAGCCAATCACCAGCCAGATATGAATCTGAGAAGTGGTGGCTGGTTGTATTTTATTAATTGGCCTAATTAGAGCTTATTACTAACGTTAAACCATTGTAGACATCAAAATTAAAGAGATATTATAGAAGTATATATGTCACCCAAAGTCTACAACGTTTTGTCATCTGCAAATTGTTAGTTCACTTAAGGTTTTAGTGAATTAATTAGATGCATAAGATACAGCAATAATAGTAGGGGGCATCAGGGTGTGTAGCACATTTAATAAATATTATTATTATTATTATTATTATTATTATTATTATTTCTTGGCAGACGCCCTTATCCAGGGCGACTTACAACATAAGTGCAAATATGTATAATTAATTACTAATTAATAACTGTAGTGGTAGCATATGCCTGACTGGGGCTCAAGGAACTCAGACTGTACAAAGAACAGTAGTAGTAGTAGTAGTAGTAGTAGTAGTAGTAGAAGCTAAAATTTAACCAAGATTTCATTGATTTTAATAGCTCCAGCTTGGGTGCAGATCCACAGTGCTGCCACTAGATGTCAGAATTGTCTCACATCTGTTTAGATCACAAATTGAAATAAATTAATTAACCAATTAATTATATAAATAAGGACATTTATGAATGTATAAATACATAAATAAAAACTCAAATCAAATCTTAAATGTAAGAGAGAGCACCCTGCTTTCCTCTAAACTTAGACTAATTTAGTATAATATCCAAACCCATCCCCCCATCTCTTCCCTCAGTACCCTGGCCGTGACACGCATCACCTCCGATGACGAGGCCATCTACCAGTGCATCGCTGAGAACAGCGCAGGCACCAACCAGGCCAGCGCCCGCCTGGCCGTCTCCCTGACCCAGGAGCTGCCCTCCTCCCCCCAGGGCCTGACCGCCAGCCCCCTGTCGCCCTCCGCCATGCAGCTGGCATGGGAGCAGCCCCCCGGGGAGGTGACGGACGGCATCATCGGATACGTGCTGCACATCCGCAAGATCGGCGGTGAGAGCCGGTGGGCGGGGCCAGGGGTAGACTTCCATAGGGGGCGAGGGGTGTAAATGACTATTCCAATTAACCAATTAAGAGTTGAGTGGGAATGAGGCTCGGACGTCCTCCATCCCTCGTGGAGCAGGTGTGAAGAACTCAAGGACTGTATCTTGATCGGCTGTTTTCTCCCCCAGAGCCAGACAGTCGAGAGCTGCAGGAGGCGGTGAGCAAGACCACCTACCAGCATGTCTTCAGCAACCTGGAGCCCGCCACCACCTACTCCATCTACCTCAAGGCCTACTCACCCCTGGGAGCCAGCCAGCAGTCCCACACGGTCGTGGCCACCACTCTTGGGGGAGGTGAGTCAATCCCTGGACTGCTAAGGGACACTCTGGTGAGGTGGGAGGAGCAGCGATGTCATGAATCCTAGATCTTTAACAGGGACATGGTGTATGCAGTATACACAACACCTAGAAAAACAATGGCATCTAAACTTTGAACTCTCTCTTACTCCCTCCCCCTGCCTCTCCCTCCATCCCTCTCCCTCTCTGTCTCCATCCATCCCTCTCCCTCTCCCTCCCTCTCTCTCTCTCTCTCTCTCTCTGTCTCTATTTCTCTCCCCCCCTCTCTCCCTGTCTCTCTCCCTCTCAGTGCCTGACGCGCCAAGCTTCTTCACCAAGGTGCTCAATGCCAGTGCGGTGCAGGCCTTCTGGGAGCTGCCCAGCAAACCAGGCAAGGTGGAGGGCTTCAAACTGTACCATCGCCGAGTGCCCCACCCTGACTACGAGGGGCCCCATGTCCTGCCAGTCAACACCAACTCCTTCACCCTGGCCAAGCTAGGTGAGTGCCCTCCACCCACAGCTCTGACCGATGACTGCCACTGACTGAGTGCCCGATTGGTTGATTGTATTCTGTTCCACTAATGACCGCATCTAGAGCCCAACTTTGATCGATTTAAATAATATAATGTGTCTGACATCTTAGGGAACTGTGCTTAATTAACCTGTACAGTGAGGGGAAAAAAGTATTTGATCCCCTGCTGATTTTGTACGTTTGCCCACTGATAAAGAAATGATCAGTTTATAATTTTAATGGTAGGTGTATTTTAACAGTGAGAGACAGAATAACAGCAAAAAAATCCAGAAAAACGCATTTCAAAAAAGTTATACATTGATTTGCATGTTAATGAGGGAAATAAGTATTTGATCCCCTATCAATCAGCAAGATTTCTGGCTCCCAGGTGTCTTTTATAAAGGTAATGAGCTGAGATTAGGAGCACTCTCTTAAAGGAGTGCTCCTAATCTCAGCTCGTTACCTGTATAAAAGACACCTGTCCACAGAAGCAATCAATCAATCAGATTCCAAACTCTCCACCATGGCCAAGACCAAAGAGCTGTCCAAGGATGTCAGGGACAAGATTGTAGACCTACACAAGGCTGGAATGGGCTACAAGACCATCGCCAAGCAGCTTGGTGAGAAGGTGACAACAGTTGGTGCGATTATTCGCAAATGGAAGAAACACAAAATAACTGTCAGTCTCCCTTGGTCTGGGGCTCAATGATCACGAGAACGGTGAGGAATCAGCCCAGAACTACACGGGAGGATCTTGTTAATGATCTCAAGGCAGCTGGGACCATAGTCACCAAGAAAACAATTGGTAACACACTACGCCGTGAAGGACTGAAATCCTGCAGCGCCCGCAAGGTCCCCCTGCTCAAGAAAGCACATGTACAGGCCCGTCTGAAGTTTGCCAATGAACATCTGAATGATTCAGAGGAGAACTGGGTGGAAGTGTTGTGGTCAGATGAGACCAAAATCGAGCTCTTTGGCATCAACTCAACTCGCCGTGTTTGGAGGAGGAGGAATGACCCCAAGAACACCATCCCCACCGTCAAACATGGAGGTGGAAACATTATGCTTTGGGGGTGTTTTTCTGCTAAGGGGACAGGACAACTGCACCGCATCAAAGGGACGATGGACGGGGCCATGTACCGTCAAATCTTGGGTGACAACCTCCTTCCCTCAGCCAGGGCATTGAAAATGGGTCGTGGATGGGTATTCCAGCATGACAATGACCCAAAACACACAGCCAAGGCAACAAAGGAGTGGCTCAAGAAGAAGCACATTATGGTCCTGGAGTGGCCTAGCCAGTCTCCAGACCTTAATCCCATAGAAAATCTGTGGAGGGAGCTGAAGGTTTGAGTTGCCAAACATCAGCCTTGAAACCTTAATGACTTGGAGAGGATCTGCAAAGAGGAGTGGGACAAAATCCCTCCTGAGATGTGTGCAAACCTGGTGGCCAACTACAAGAAACGTCTGACCTCTGTGATTGCCAACAAGGGTTTTGCCACCAAGTACTAAGTCGAAGGGGTCAAATACTTATTTCCCTCATTAACATGCAAATCAATTTTTTGGAAATGCATTTTTCTGGATTTTTTGGTTGTTATTCTGTCTCTCACTGTTAAAATACACCTACCATTAACATTATAGACTGATCATTTCTTTGTCAGTGGGCAAACATACAAAATCAGCAGGGGATCAAATACTTTTTTCCCCCCCACTGTATGCCAGGAGTCACTGATCACCACAGGGGTGTTGCGGCGCAGTGCATCATGGGTAGTGCTGACAGCTGCGTGTCTTTATGCTTGTAGACCCCGCCGCGGTATACGAGATCAAGCTGGTGGCTTATAACGGCAATGGAGACGGCAACTGCAGCAAGAGACTGGTGTCCCTGACGGAGGATGGAACCAGTGCCAAAACCAGTACAGGTGAGAGACTGGGATGGTGCTGGTGGGCGGGGAACTGAGGGGGATCTCAGGCACTTCATAGCTACATCAGTCCTCTACACAGTCAAATGCAGTCTACATTTAGTCTGACAAACTAGACAAAAAATTGGCCCTTAATGTGGATTGCTGCAGTTTCTGTTATGAACCACAAGGTGGCTGCAATCAAACACATCCCATTAGAGTGCAAGAAGAAAGACTCGGGACTGCACCAGTTTATGAAGTGGTCTCTCTCTCTCTCTCTTGCTCTCTCCCTCTTTCTCTTTCTCCCTCTCTTCCTCTGTCCAGGTGGCGAGACGGTGTGTAACTGCAGGCAGGAGGGCGAGAACTCGATGGCTGGCATCGTGGTGGGCATCCACATCGCCATGGCCTGCATCATCTTCTGCGTGCTCTTCCTCATGTTCGGGTACCGCCGCAGGTAAGACGGAGGGATTAATAGGGTCTGCGGTTTACGCATGAACTTGCTCGGGTTTGATGTTTTACAATGTGGTGTGGAGCTTTGTGACTGACTGGTCGGTGACCGTCTTTTGTCCCCCCAGCCTGTTCTGTCGGAAGGGGACCCAGGATAGCTGGTCTGTGCCTCAGGGGGGTGACGCAGAGGGTCCCCTGTCCCAGAGGAGCTCAGCCCTGAAGGAGGGCGTCACCCGGCCCCCAGAAGCCATTGAACTAGTGCCTCAGGTAGGCAGAGTGCAGCCCGGCAAAAGTCTGTCCAGTGGAATGCTGGGAGTTTGTGTGTAGTCCAAAAAGCAGGGCTGTTTTTTTGTGGGGTGGGGCTATACATTTAAAACATTACACAACTTAAAGAAATCAAAACTCATATACAGTCTGTATTTGTTGGGATGCTGCAATTTCAACAATGAACCGCTAGGTGGCAGCAGTCAAAAATGTGACATCTGAGTGCTGGCCATCCCACTGACGATCTTCTTTGCCCCCCACCTCCACAGATCCGCGAATGTCCCTTGCAGGCGCCCGGGGGCCCCACGCCATCGCAGTGCCACGTCCTCATTGAGCAGCCTCCCTCCGCCCAGTCTGGCACGGGCACTGGCTAACACAGGGCATGCTGTATCCCCCCGCATCCCACCCCACCCCCCGTCCCACTGCGAATATGGCCCACTACGGTTCCCTCCTGCACCTGCCCAGGCCACACACCCTGGCATCCCTCCCCGGTGCCAAGCGATGCCATATCTTGCTGCTAGAAAAGAAGAAGCCCACTTCGGCATTTTACCCATATTGAGAGAAAGCGAGATCTGATTCCTTGTTCTCCCCTCATCCTGCCCAAACCAGAAGCCTTTATAATATACTTATATATGTATATTTATATATAAATATTGAATGGTCGCCTTAGGAATAAGTTGCCATACATCAGATTCGTATTTCCCTTTTGCCGGTTGGTAAAATGCTCTGGTTGGGCCACTTTGCGTCCTGTGCCGATGCCATTTTATTTATTATGTAATTTTTTCATCATTCTGGTGACGGTCGCCCCCTTTGCCACGATTTCCTGGTTTAGGTCCTGGAGCATCACCGAAGAGGCGGCGGCTAATGCCAAACCGTTTTCTAGCTACCGCTTTGCTTGGTGACTCCCAACTGAGTCACTATAGATGCTGTTCGTTTGTTTTCTGGTGTTTACCGGTCCGTAGGCACCTTGTACAGAAATGGGAGTCCATTGCTGAGGACTTGGTCTGAAGCTGGTGACAGTTCCAGCTGTGGGAGGCCCGATATTGTGTTGCATTCTCAGCCATGACGTATTTGTAGTCGGTAGTAGAGAGCAGACTTCCCAGAACTGAAACACAAGCCCTGGCACAACCGGAACAGATTTGTTAACCGACTCCAGCGGCAGAAGTCTACAAAAACAGATCTCCTCAAATCTCCCCGGCTTTCCTTGTAATGCAAGCCTCAGACTGACTCTGGCTGGACTCCTTCCCCCCTGTTATAAGCCTCCAGGCAGGTGTTTTCAAAGGAACCGTAAGTGCGCCATCCCCCATCCCAAAAAAAAGACCACAACCTAAAAAAAACCTCCCAAAGATAGCTACCTCACCTGACGAGAATGTCTGAGCCAAACAAAACCGTCACCGCAGACTCCTTTTTTTGCCGCCGAGCCGGGCGTAGGAGGAAAGGGATGGGGGAGGGGGGGAAGGAAAAGAATGAAAATAAAATACACCACAAAAACCAAACTACCTCAACCCGAACCCCCTCCCGGATGCCCGCTGCCCCTCCTGTGCCCTCGCCAGCGCCCCGTGCCAGCCACCGCTCTGACGGCTGTGGAGGATCACCTGCACTGTACAGCCCTGGAGCCTGCTGCCCTTTGTCCCCACTGCCTTACCAAAAAAACATCCTCTATTTAGGAGTACAAAGATGGTACCCCCTTTTTGAGGTTCCCGTTCCCTCTCTCTCTGTCTCTCGCTAGTGGGATTTGTGTCTGATGAGAGAGAGAGAGAGAGAGTGAGAGAGAGAGAGAGAGAGGGAAGCAGGCTATATATAGATGACCCCCACCCCCCCTACTCCTTCCGGGGCAGG
Source organism: Amia ocellicauda (assembly GCF_036373705.1). NCBI lineage: Eukaryota > Metazoa > Chordata > Actinopteri > Amiiformes > Amiidae > Amia > Amia ocellicauda. The sequence continues at coordinate 26,615,800 of NC_089863.1, forward strand.
ACTGCATTGGATGGCTCATAGCAATAACCCTGTCTGATAAGTGTGAGCAATCAATGCAGACTGCCCCCTTCAAAAAAGAAAAGAAACCTCAGCATGTTTGTCACGAAGATGAATTTCGGAAAGTGTGGACCTTAAAAAAGAAGAAGGGGATTAAAAAAAAGTGTCAACCCCCCCCAGGCCCTTTCCACAATGGTCTTCTGTGCCTTGTCCGGAGGAAGACACGGGGATTTTTCCGTCCTCGCTCCAGTCAAGCTAGCTGGGCTTTTTATAGGGAGCGCGGGAGGCTCCGTCCACAGCCGCAACAGGCCGTCCCACCGAGCCCTTTCCGATTGGCCGAATCCCTGCGTCGTGTTGCCATGAGTAGATGGCGACCGCCTTCGGGCCCACCTGGCTGGCTGCGTTTTGTTTTTGTTTTTTCCGCCATCGTCGATTTTTAAAATTATGATTTTGACGATTACCGAATGCAACCAAGGCGTCCGACTCTGCTTTTGTGGAAGAACCTGTGTCTTGTGAACCTATCCAAATATTTTATAGGAAAACCAAGAGTGATATCCAAAGATGTATAATTTGAATGGTTTTCCGTCTTTTCTGTCTTAACTATTTCTGTTTTCTTAACAAACAAAAAAAGTTGAATAGTTCCCGTCTTAAAGGATATCCATTATTACAAAAAGCACGTGGAGATTTTTTTTTTTTTTTTTTTACGAAATGTGCTATTTATGTGCCAAAGTTTAAATATATATATATTACTGACACAAAAGCTGCAGTACAAAATTCAGAGTACAAATAATAATAGTATATGGGCAAAGTTGTCCCTCTTAAGACAGGGAACTATTTTTTTTAAATAAGTTTAACTTTTAAGAGAAAATAAACTAAAACAGATGAAAATGGGATATATTTTCAAGGAGATTTTCTATGATGTTTCCAAATGTACTTGTATTGAGTGCTTTGTTTCTCTGTATAACGGTAGAGTTGAAATTGCCAAATAACTGTCAGAACAAAAACAAGACCAAATACTTCTTGCATATTTTAACATTCATAGTCTTTACCTTTGCGTGACACTAACTCATGACCAAAACTTGGGGATCACACGTGTGCGTATCTGCGTGGATGTATGTATGCATGCATGTGTGTGCGTGCGTTTCCTGTGGATTTCAGCTGTTAAACTTTGAAGACTGTAGGGGCCCCACACACTAAACTGTGAAGTCAGGCCCCCTGTGTTTTATGCTGTTAGTAGGGGCCAGTTAAATTCCCCCGTCTCCTGTCCCACTTTGTGTCAATGTCTCCCTCGTCCCCCGCTGTCTTCAAAGTTGCTTTAAAACCCTTATGAGTGTTAAAGGATTACCCACGACCCTGCAGTCTGCCCTTAACAGGACAACTTCCTCCCAATGCTTTATAGAACGTGAAGATGAAAAATGATACCAAAAGAAAATTCGTTTTTTTGTTTTTAAAATGGGAGAGAATTCTTCTTCTTTTGAAATTTCCATAGTGTTGTAGTGGCAAAGTCTAGGACCCTTATGTACTTTTGTTGAACTGTTCTTTTTTTAGAACCATTTCCTTTCTTACCGATTGTTCTTCCTGTTGTGTATGGAAAAATGTTGCCAAAAGTGAGATGTTCATTTTTTTTTTCAAAATGTTATTATTATTATTGTCATTATTATTATTATAATAATTATTGCTTTTCCTATGTTTTTTTTTATTTTATTTTGCTAGCGGTTTACCGAATAATGTGAAAATGTTGATTAGCGATTCAGATAAAAGCTAAATAAAAAAAACGGGGGGGTTATGGGTAATGTAGTGAGGTACAACACAGCCGTGCAGGGGACTCTGGGATAGGTGGAGATGGGACAAGACCTCCCACAAACTCTAAACGCTAAATGACTTTAACTTTGAACCTTTAAATTCACCCTTTTAGTCAAAGACTGCCACTTGCTTTAACTTGAAGCCATAAGAGAAAATGTTTTCTACTTTACCTAAGCCATAATTGCATGCATGCACTTATGTGACACTTCATACCTCATAATGAAAATCTCTCTCCTTTGCCCGCCCCAGGATTGAGAAACTGCTTTTTCCTCCTCCCTCTAGCGCTTCAGACATTTTTATACGCTGATTATCAGTGGATCTTTATATATCCAAAAACAAAGCCCATTCATTTGCACAGTTTGCAACAAAAGTTTGACTGTTGCTGGAATAATAAACAAATTTGCAATTCCCTGATATAAAAGTTTCCTTTAAAACTATTATTAAGCTTAATTGATTTAATTGAACTGGGATCCACCCCAAAAAATAATACATTTTATTGTTTTGGAGATTAAGGGGGGAAGGCAATGCAACACAACAAAAAAAGAGAAAATGGCAAAGCACGGCATTGTTGTGGTGGCTCCGCATTACCTCTATAGACCCACTGGTTAGGAAAAAAAATAGTAGCGATCTAGAGATTGAATGCTAGTACCAATGAGAAGAAAAAAATGCTTTAACACATTTGATTTTCCTTATTTTGTTCCCGAATTCCATCCCTTTCTCTACTTGTCTGTAACCACCGGCCGAATTAAAGCTTTAATCTGTTCTTGGGACATAAATACAGAGAGAAAACAATGAGTGCAATCGTAGACGAGAGACCCGACAGTCTGCAAGAATGGGACCGAGGTGACGGGAGTAGGGGGGCTGTCAATGTTGAAGCCTATAGCACTGCAATAGAAATGAAATCGGAAAACACAAACTGGACAGGGAGGTTCTTTCAAGTTTCGATCACTTATTATTATTGTTATTATTATTAAACCATTTTAAAAGTGCCTGGTTATTATGGTAAAATCCCCAGGGTCAACTTAAATATGAGCTCCCCAATGCCAGCCACATTCAATTTAATTAGTGTTTTTATTTATATGCCAGTTACTTTTTGTTTCCTCCCAGGGGGACTGGCGTTCAAACACCCTTGCTTTTATAAGCATTCGAGGAACTGTAAAATTGCAAAAAAACCCGTGTTCAGCTATACAAAAAAGAAATTAGGAATCACAGCACGTAACACATGGAAGAAACCACCAAAGTGTTTTTGTAGAATAATTACAGAAAAGGCTAGGTTAAAAGGATCTGTAATAGTCAGAATATTACACGGCTTCGGAGAAAAGATGTACAGTCAAGCACACTATATGTCTGCTTAATGTCTACTTGCCTATACATCTTGCTCTTACCTCCTGACACAAGGACATGTTAAAAATGACCAAATTACAACACGATAATGTTTTTCATTCACAAACTGGTGTTAAAACAACACATTATCGTGTTGTAATTTGGTCATTTTTAACACAGAGTTGTGATGTCCTTGAACAAACCCAGAATGTCTTCAGTTTAGCACATTAGTTCTGATATCCAGTTTTCGTCCTTTAATTTGGCACAGTTTAGCATTCTTTTACTCGAAGAAGGGATGTATTTTTTTTACTTTGTTTTTGTTCCATTTTTTAGAACTGCGTTGATATCAACCAGTAGAGCCATTAAAGCAATCTGAGCCATTTCCAATACAGTGCTACAGCCTCAGAGCAAGGAATTTCTCCCAGGTGTCAAATATTTTAAAACCAGAGAAACACTTTTGTGGTGTCACCTGACTACCCCTCCCCCCGACTCCCTACTGGCCAGGACCGTGTGTCAGGTCTTTTAAAAGAGAGTCCACAGCAGGACTGGGACAGTCAGTTCATCCCCCCCGGCAGCACACTGTGGCCCAGCAATAACCAAAAGAAAAACACAAAACTCTAAGATATCCCTCGCAAAATAGGGGGGCCCACCTGCCACAGTGCGCTGATGTGGGGCGTTGTGTCTGACTTACCCCTTTAAGAGTGATGTGGAACAAAATCTGCCACCAATGTGTCCTCTTCTGTCACCAATCCCAGCGCTGTTTTTCAAGTTAGGACTCTAACAGCCCTAAGCTGTAGTTTATGCCAAAATCCAGCAGGTTTATTCTGAGTTGCTTTTATTGCAGTGTATTTGTCTAACCCAACTACACCAGACTCCTTTAATATGATGCTTCATAGGTAACGCAAAGCCTCATAGCAAAGAAACCCTGGAAAACTGTTCTGACACTAGATCGGCCTTGTTCCTTTATATTAGGCCTCAATTCCACCAGAACCCATGTAGACAAACCAAAAATAAAATGCATAGAAAATAATAAGCAACAAATCGTCAACCTTAGTAGAAAAGACTCGAACAAAACAAAGAAAGTGATAAAAACATGAACTCCACCTTCAGAACTGGGTGAAATTTGAACAAAGAGATTGTGAGAAACGGCGAAAAGTCTGTCTGTGGGGTCTCTTGGTACGATTGCACTATTTCTCTACTTTTAATCTTTTTTTTTTACAGCCAAACAAATACCTGTCTGTATTCTTCCTTTTATTATCTCTGTACTTCAGATTCTGTTGCACCTGAAAACCAAATAAAACAAAGAGCATTTAATTAGAAATAAAGATACATTCTCTCTGTGTGGTTATTCTTTCAGTTTGTGCTGAACCATATCCTTATGATTTGCTCACCTCTCTGTAGCAGGGAAACTAGAAAGCATCTTTGTACATTTGCTTGCGGTGGGGATGCCACTTGGGATGCCTCGGGCAGACTCGGCTAGACTCGGCGCCCCCGGGGATCCGTGCACTTCAGCCCCGCTGCGGAGGGATTGGGAGCGGAGCCAATAGAAAAAGCGTGCTGGTGAGTGAGTGCCGATAAGCCGCGCAGGGCCCAAGGCGGAAGGATTATACGATTATTATTAAACTAATGAAATAAAAATCATCTGGCAGTGAGAAACAGCTGACTGGGAGAAAATAGAGGTTGCCTGTCACAGTTAACATCTCCTTTAAGCGCTATAACGCCAGCGACAATGTATCACAAGCTTCCCACGCTGAGAAATCGACTCCACGTGGTCTTTTTCTCTTTTTTGAGAGGTGGTTTCCCACTGTAATGTCCAGCTAGCGCTCTAATTATTATCGTGATGGCACTTATTTACACTTTTTGTGGGGCCAGTCAAGTGTAATCAGCAAATTCATATTCGATTTTTACAAGTGTTTTTGTGACGGGAGCATTTACAGGAGAAGACGCATTCTCAGTCCCAATGCGCCGGTGTCGTACAGTAACGTCATACTTAATTGGCAACATACATCACTTTTAATTGCGTTTTAATGACATGTCATTGAAAGAACCTCATCAACAGCTGCTTGACACACACACACTGAGACACTCTCACATATGTACACACCAGTGGCGTTGCTAGACATAGAGCTCTACTGGGGCACAGGCCCCCCAATTCCTCATATCGCTTTTTTTTTTCTTGAAAGCCTGCTGTGTGCAAGAAGTGTGCAACACAATGCACTACACACTTCCCTGGCTTAACCCACTATTCCTACACTGCAACAAGTACTGGGAAAGGTAAACATGTAGAGATATAATCTCTAATCTGTATGGAAAATATTTATTTAAGTATCTTCAAAATACTGTACATGAACATTCTTAACATGTTTTATGGCATAAAAGGCAGACACAGTATATGCAAATAACAAAACCTCCCTCAATTCTGACTTGCGTGTCGACACGCATCAGTTTGTGTTTTGGGTTAAACTGCGTTGCTTTTACAAGCATTGATTGGGTTTACTGCATGGCATTTAGATCCATTTCTTTTTTCCGTGGTTATCAATCTAAATGACAAATAAAGTAAATTGTTAAAACTCAAACTTGAGATTTTACTGGGGCACAGCAGATTTATACTGGGGTACGTGCCCCAGTAAAAGGGGTAGCGACGCCCATGATACACACACACACAAATTGAGACAGTCACACACACACACACACACACACACACTGAGACACACTTTCTCTCTCACACACAGACACACTGAGACACTGAGACACTCTCTCTCTCTCTCTCTCTCACACACACACACACACACTGAGACACTCTCTCTCTCTCACACACACACTGAGACACTGAGACACTCTCTCTCTCTCTCTCTCTCACACACACACACACACACTGAGACACTCTCTCTCTCTCACACACACACTGAGACACTGAGACACTCTCTCTCTCTCTCTCTCTCTCTCTCTCACACACACACACACACTCTCTCTCTCTCTCTCACACACACACACACACACACACACACACACACTCTCTCTCTCTCACACACACACACTGAGACACACTCTCTCTCTCTCTCTCTCTCTCTCTCACACACACACACACACTGAGACACACTCTCTCTCTCTCTCACACACACTGAGACTCTCTCTCTCTCACACACACACACTGAGACACTCTCTCTCTCTCTCTCACACACACACACTGAGACTCTTTCTCTCACACACACACACTGAGACACTTTCTCTCTCTCACACACACACACACACACACTGAGACACTCTTTCTCTCTCTCACACACACACACACACACACACACACACACACACACACTGAGACACTCTTTCTCTCTCTCACACACACACACACTGAGACACTCTCTCTCACACACACATACTGAGACACTCTCTCTCTCTCACACACACACACACACACACACTGAGACGCTCTCACACACTAACACACTACAGCCCCTCAATTTAACACAACTGTCCCAGAACACACAATATACGTATTGCAGCAACTAACAAACCTTACCAACATCTGATCCTGAAAACCGTACCAGAAAATGAAGTTCAGCCCCAATTTAATAAAACCAAACATTTGTGTTCAAGGATTTGACAGCTGTTTTCGAAAGCAATCACTGCAAGGAGGATATCTGGTTCTGTTATATTGCATTCATGCAAATTCAAATTTCACTGTCCATATCAATTTCAGAGCTGTTTGGGAATTGGCTGTGAAATTAACTTGGCAATTGAAAGCGGGTCTGTGACTTTTAATTTATAAAAGTAGTGAGATAAAACACAATTAAGTTGTTCAGTTGTGCATTTCTCTCTGTGACACACTAACCAACTCACCCCCCATACTGTATAATCACTAATCCACCAGTGCTGCATAAAATAGATTTATAGTCTTTAAAGCAGGAGTTCTCAACCCCGGTCCTGGAGGAGCCCCTACTCTGCTGGTTTTTGTTCCAACCGAGCTCTCAATTACTTAATTGAACCCTTAATTGAACTAAATACTTGCTTATATTTGACTCTTTAAATTGTGTAACTGATAAAAAGTTGATTCCTTAATAAGATAAGTTCCTTATACAATTTTATACTTAGCTCTGATTTAGGAAATTATTAATTAAATTAAGGATTCACTTAAGTAATTGAGAGCTCGTTATTTATTTATTTGCCAACCATTTCCATTTCCTGTCTTGTACATCTCCAATGAAGTTGTCAGTTTGAATGTTTTTAATTGAACCCTAATATAGTTTCCACATTATCCTTATCTATACTATATACTAGTTTCCAGGTCCTTAAGAGGTTAAGATTTAGCTTCCCTAGAGCCGAAGTTATTGATTCCTTTACTTTTAATTGGCCATTATTCCCGTCCTGCCTTTTCCGATTCACCACCCCATCCTTTTCAAGGCCCCTGCGGAGACTGAGGAAAATGACGCATCAGATTGTGTGGGATGACTATGTGGCACCAAAATGGATGGCTGAAATGCGATGGGACTGGGATGGCAGATATTGAAAAACACATTTATTTTTTCACAGATTGCCATCTCAAAGCACTTCAGGATGAGCCGCTCGGCAGCAGGGTGAAATGAAAGTGCTGTCGGAGCAATTGTGGGGGAAGAATGCATTTTATGACGCGGGCAGATCACGGTGACATCCTTTTCCCCGGCTTCAGCTAGTAACGATTTCCGAGACGCCCGTCTTTCAGGTCTTATACTGTTCTTTTCATGGCAACCAGGGCTTTGATTACCAAATGATTGGCTTAATTAAGAGAATGTAAATGAGAGCAAACTCGATAAGGATTGAGACTGGTTCGGCGAAAGATGCTTATAATCAGAATGTAATTGCCGTTGGACACAACTGCGCCTCATGCAGAGTACTGTACGAATTAATTACAGCCGCCAGAAGGAGTAGGGACCGATTAGGCTTGATTGATTGGTCGCGTTCGTGCCAATCGTAACGGGCAGCCGGCCTCTCCCTCGTGCCTGGTGAGAGCCCGACCTTCCCTGGCTTTGTGCTCCGTCCGTCTGTGGACAACAGTGGTCACTGGCTCCTTCCCCTGCTTGCCACCCCCACCCCCTTGCCCAGAAAGTCACTGGCAATTACATGTGAGTGCGACCTCATTAAAGCTAATGAGAGTTATTTATCAAGGTGGGGGAGCAGCTAATTCTATTCCAAACAATCTGCGTCCGCTTTCCGCCCCGGAGAGCAAATCCTAAACCACCCCCCCGACTTCCATCCATCGCCTTAGCTGTAGTCCAGAGGTATTGCGTTGACGGAGCTCAAATCGGCGATGGTGACAGTGAGTTATGTGCAGAAACGGTTGGTTGCGCCTTCGACGCTCCGTTTGAGTCAGTGTGTCGCTCGATCGGTTACTCGTTATCCCGAGGAGAGGGGGCAGAAACTCCCGTCTCTGGCGCACAAGCTGTTACTTCGTCCGCCTTGTCAGCGTGTAACTGTCACATCGGCCTTTTCCCATGAATCAGTGTGCTCGGCTCTGTTCCGTAGCTGCTGCTAATCAGAGAGGTGCATTCTGTCTCTTTGCTGCTAATTGGATTTAAGTGATTTGGGCGACGTGGGAATATAAGCGCTGTTTATCCCTGTTCCTCTCAGCACCTGTAGTTTTCCATCACACTCCCAAACCCCCCTGTGTGGAAACAATCTGCGTGCGTTGATGAAAGAGAGAGAAAAGGAAATGACTCCTCACGTTCGTTTGAAGAAAACCCCCCGGCGAGCCCTCGCTGGCGCTGGGAGGGTGGCAGTGCCAAAAATGTAAAGCAGCGCAGTTACCCCCCTGTGTCATCTCATTTAACAGTCCTTAAGGAAGGATTTCGCTATGCTGTGCTTGGTTTTGAATCTCACCGTGCCAATCCGAAGGGCTCCGAGTGAATCTGCAAGGGGAAAGGTGGTCGAGTGGCGCGGGTCGACGGTCCCATCTGCACTCGATGGATCGTGGTGGGGGACGCAGTGGGTTTAGTGTCAAGTGCTCGCCTCCTGGGAGGGTGTTTCCGAGTTGGACCACCTGGTGAAACATCCTTTGGCCCTAGAGGGTAGAAGGAGCCCTGCCCGAAGATCACTGGTTCAAGTCTGGGCTGTGCCACTCACTGACTGGCAAGGGTGGGTTAACCCAATGGGCTACATGGGCTGCAGTCCGGGCCTCGACCTCCACAGGGCCTCAGCGAGTCAATGGAAATTTTACGTTTTCTAATAAGAGCACAAGAAAGTTTCCAATCGAGAGGAGGCCATTCACCCCATCGTGCTCGTTTGGTGTCCATTAATAACTAAGTGATCAAGGATCCTATCCAGTCTGTTTTTGAATGTTCCCAAATTGTCTCTTCAGGCACATCGCTGGGGAGTTTGTTCAGATTGTGACTCTCTGTGTGAAGAAATGTCTCCTGTTTTCTGTCTCGAATGCCTTGAAGCCCAATTTCCATTTGTGTCCCCGGGTCCGAGTGTCCTTGTTAAACTAATACATATATTTTGGGCATTTCTCGGGTGTGTGTGCACCCCACGTTTAATGCTTGCTAGCTATTGGATACAACATCTACTAACATTGCTAGCAAGTAACTCTGAGTGGGAGAAACAGGGAAGTTAAACAGCACTGTGATGAGTTTGCATCAGCAAAGACCAGGAAAAATAAATTCCGATGGCACGGCTCAAAGGCCTTGGAAAATGTTGGTAGCCCAGAGCCTCAGAAAATGTTAAAACAGCCCTGGTGACTGGGGCCGGGACACGAGTGACAGCTGTAACGGATTCCTACCGGGAAGAACCGGTTAGCCAGGGGTCCTGTCCAGGAAACGTGGGCAGCACCTGAAACTTTTTGAGATGGGACTTTTTCAAAATGGGACAACAGATCTCGTTGTGAATGAAAAAATGCCTGAAAGAGTTGAGGTCCCTAATTTTCGTTCCTAAATGAAAGTGAAAGGGAGCTATAAAACCTGCAGCCTTCTTCTTAGCCCTTGCAAATCCTACACCTCTATTACTAATGAGGAAAGGGCTTTTTACAGAAATATTGTTTAGTCATCCTTTTAAACTTCTCTTCCTTTGCGTTTAAGTCTCCCATTTCTGTTTTTTATGTACCAGCAAACAAACTGCTCTGCAACTTGTGGGAAGAGCTGCATTTAGAAGTGGGGCCTCTAGCGATGCACAGACTGACGGCGTTATCACCACCTCTCGGCACAACAATGTGTGCAGCGTTCAATATCAAGTTTATTATGCCAATGAAGGCTTCACTGGGTGGAGTGCTGGCGATAAGACTTGTTTTCCCAAACCTGGTTATTCAGCAAGCGAACCTCTGTAACCGGGCAACCACTATAAACTTCAATAATAAAGGCAAAATAACAAATGAAGGCAACGCGCCACAGAGTCTCCCAGTCTCTGGATTTCTCTGGGGAATTGGTGTCTTTTCGCCTCTCTTATCGGGAAGCCCTTCTTCGCTCCATCCCCATGCCTTCCGGGTATTTTAATAACTTTACTGATTATTTGCTGCCTATCACTATCCCTGTTTACACTGAGAAACTGGCTTTGCCGCCCAGGACGCAGAGTAGGTACGAGACGGGCAATGCATACAGCGCCCCCCAACAGATCAGGGGTCTTAAACCCATTGAAATTGACACCGATACATCTGCCCAATGTCAGTTAATCACAAGTCATTTTTCTGGATCCAAATGACTTTTTTCCAGTGCCATTCGGGAGGCGGAGGGGGTTAATGGGTGTAGTACTGGGCCACAGAAGTCTGGAGAAGATCGGGCTGCCGGAGGCGCGTCTGGAGTAACCGCCAGTACAATCCATCAATCCCCCCCCCACTGAAGTGGATTATGGCCGGCGCTGTGGATTATGGCCGGCGCTGTGGAAATGGTCACACAGTCACTTGGCTATTGCTTCTACTTTCACATGAGTGATGTCTGATTGGCCCTTCTCTGTCTGTTTCCTCTCCTCTCCATCCGTCGCTTAAGCTGAAGTTGGCATTTGGGAATGCTGGGAAGTCCCCACTCCACCATTACGTTCCTGTGGTAACAAGACATCCTGTTAATAATTGGATGGGTATTACTAAGAATAGAGGGAGAGCTTTTTCTTCCTGGACAATCATGTGAATCAATCACAGCTGATGCTAATGACGCGGCGCCTTCGGGAGAGAGAGATGAACCCAGATGTGGAGTTTGTCAGCATTTTTCTTTTTTGTATGTTGCTCTTCAGGACCACCGTACTGCACGGGTGATGGGCAAAGCTCGGCATGAGAAATCCATGTCTTTGCTCAGTCTTTAATTCTCTCATGATAGCTTTTTCTTGTCCTGAGTTGTCAGCATTCCCATCCCCGCGTTGACAGGCACGCCTCGTTGATGCTATCAACAACTGACACATCTTTTATTCATAGGCGATATAAATACAGCTGATGGGCAGCATTCCTGCACGGCGTAGGTAGGGTTTTTTCTGCCTCCTACAGTTCTTTTTCTAAAACCATAATTCAGCGGTGGAGGCCCAATGTTTGCCATGCCCCCCATTTTAAATTATTTCCATTGATTGATTTGTATGAAAGTGAACTTGCATAATATTTACACAACACACCGACGGGGTATATAAAAGTCCAACTTCCACTTCCTGCTTGGCCTTCCTCTATCCTCTCTCTTCTGTCCATCCCTTCCAGTGTCCTCCCCCAATTCCTCAACAATCCACCTTCCCTCCCCACAAACCTGATAAGACGTATAACAATAAACAACAACAAAATAATTGGATACGCAGGATAAAAGTGGAAGTACATAAATCAAAATAACGCTATTAATAATTAATTTTAAGTACATACAGAAATGTTATTGATGGTTAAGCTGGGGGATTAAGTGAGTGAGATATGACTGCCAGGCTACATTCAACTTATTAACTGGAGCCACGGAGAGAAAATTTATTTTTTCCTCATTTAAGATACTGCATATTTTTCAGTATTACCTGACTTTACAGAACTGTCCCACACAAATAGAGGAAGAGTGCAGAACAGATCGCCATTGGTCTGTTGCCAAAGGCCCCGCCCAAGTCCAGGTCACATGACCTGTTCCCAAGTCTGAAAAACAGTGAGAAGTGGGAGACAATGAAAGAAAAGAAAATGGGAAAAGATTAATAACATTCCTTTACATGTAGTTACACATATATTTGGGGCTTTGGGAAGAGCTAGAAACTAATTGTCCACAAACTTACGTATCTGCAACTAACAGGCACAATTGGATTGGGCTAAATTATATTTTGGGGGCTAGCTGCTCAAAGGAGGCAAAAGACTGTGGGAATAGCAGTCTATTTCTGTATTTCGTACTTATGTATTTGTAGGTATTGCACCCGCCCACACAGGCACAGCAGAACAATACTGACTTTCCACCCACCTACTCACCATTGAGGTTAATTGAGTTCCCAAGTTTCCGTACGTCTTCTGCTGCTCTTTTGATCTGGTTGCTTTTGTTAGGATGTGATTTATATTTGTAATTGGATCAGCACACCAACAAGAATCCAGGAGAGACAGACCCCCACATGAATCTCTTGCTTGATTCGTTCTCTGCTTTTAACGCCTTTAAAAAAAAATATATATATATTCTCTCTCCTTCTGCGGAGGTGGACTGCTCCATCCACTGAGCAGTTTTCTTCCCAGGGATTTTTTTTTTTTTTTTTTTTTTTTTTTTTTTTTTTTGCACCTCATCCTTTAGTGTGTAACCATACGAAGCCAACCTTTGGCGTGACGCATACAGATTCTTTTCTACCTAGTAATTGTCGACTACGCCAGTTTTAGGAATCTCTGAGTACTTATAACTAAGGACCAGTTCCCCAATGTAGTTCTGCCCATGCTAGGAAGCTCATTTATATACATCACATACCCGTGGAAACCCATTAGCGAAGTTACCTGCACCAGCTGCATTTAATAATGAGGACCAATTAACCTCACCGGTTACAAATGTTAAAGCCTGTTCTGGTAGAAGTATCTGTAATTGATTAGTAAGGGGGTCGACTCGCATTAAATGGCCCACGTCCTTGCGATCTGCTATCAAAGAGATGCTTGTTCTCGCGTCTGTTCAGGGCTTTAGCATTCACAGGTGCTCCTCTTCCTCTCTGTGGAAATCACGTCCTCAGGCTAGAAATGATAGATTTTTGTGTCTGGCTCTTGCTGAATATTGATATTGATAGTTCAAGTGTGTCAGTGCTGGGCTATAGTGTGTTCAGTAGCTCAGTGTCTAAGTGCTGGACTGCAGTGTGTTCAGTGTGTCAGTGCTGGACTGCAGTGTGTTCAGTATCTCAGTGTCCTACTGTTGGGCCTCAGCGGAAGATAAAGAAATCACTGGGTTTAAATTCAAGATTAGGTAGGATTAATTAGGTGTTCATCGATATAATGTATCTCAATCCTAGACCTCTGGCTAAACAAATTACATCATCCTCTCACTACTGAGCACAACCATTGCGCTGGGTAACTCAAGACACACCCGCCAGCTGTAGTAGGATTTATCTCCTCCACCTCTCTTTTTTTTGTCTTGACTTTAGCAAACACAGATCAATGCAGAGAGCAAGTCTAGAATAACCAAAAACACGATACAGTGCCAGTGTTTGAAGAAGACACGGTGCCGGCTGCCGGTCCCAGGGGATTCGGTCTCGGCCGACACAAGTAAATAAAGTCAAGAAAATGTTCAGAGACGGATTTACACGGTTTGTGTAGCTTAAGTTTTGGTCAGTATGAAGATCTTTGAGCCTCATCCATATCCATATATGTTTTGCGCAAACAAATAGAGGACATTAACGACTCTGTTGGGTTCAGGGGTCTTGCGTTAGTGGAGCAAATACCCCTACCACAATCTCGCACAACCTCACACAATGTGGCCGGCACAAAAATGCCCCTTCTCACTGGCATTTCCAACCAGAGCCGGAACCGTTCTGGCTCGATGCGGCACGTGACCCATTGGCAATTTTGTTAAGGGTTGTGCCGTCCAGAAGCTGATGTCAAGGCTACAACTGATATCTGATCCAGTCAGAAATTTAGGTCCGGTTGTCAAAAAAGCATTCTCAGCCACAGCCCCCCCATTGGAGAACCCCGTGAAAATCAATGATCTGTATCTGAGCACATTATAAATAATAAATCAAAATTCTGGCCCTTTTTTCTTCCAGATCTGAACATCTTCAGATCCTGGGAAATCTGACTGCCTGTGCCTCCTCTTCCTCCTGGTTGAATGTTTTTTGCTCTGAAATATTTTTCTGTGGGATTCGACCTTCACTGTTGCGCGCACAGACACACACACACACACACACACACACTTTAGCTGAGAGTTTGCAGATGTCCTCAGAATTCAAGTTGCAGGCGCTCTATAGGGGAATAATGCATGAGGTTTCTACACACCCAGCAATGATAAACAGTGTTGCATCTGAAACTAGGCGACATGCTCAGAAATACTGACATCCTGTTCATTCCAACACTCTGTCACACACACACACACACACACACTCTCTCGCTCTCTCTCACACACAGAAACACAAACACACACTCTGTCTCACACACAAACTCAGACACTTTCTCACACACATCCATTCACACACATACACACTTGCTCTCTCACACACACTCTCTGTCACACACACACAAGCACACACTCGCTGTCTCACACACACAGAAATATATCGTAAATGAGAAAAATAAAGTTGAGAAAAAATGGATGTTGGATAAAAAATAAAACAATTGAAAACAAAATGTATAGAATTGTAATAATAATAATAATCATATCAAAAGCAAAACAATAAACTTGAAAGCAAGTCATTTTTAATCGAGAGCAAAACTCGAATTGATTGATTGATTTCACTCACGCACTCACCTGGAGTCGCTGCCTGAGGCTCAGACTCCACACACAAGTATATACACCGATCAGCCGTAACATTATGACCACTGACAGGTGAAGTGAATAACACTGATAATCTCGTTATCATGGCACCTGTCAGTGGGTGGGATATATTAGGCAGCAAGTGAACATTTTGTCCTCAAAGTTGATGTGTTAGAAGCACGAAAAATGGGCAGCGTAAGGATCTGAGCGACTTTGACACGGGCCAAATTGTGATGGCTAGACGACTGGGTCAGAGCATCTCCAAAACTGCAGCTCTTGTGGGGTGTTCCCGGTCTGCAGTGGTCAGTACCTATCAAAAGTGTCCAAGGAAGGAAAAGTGGTGAACCGGCGACAGGGTCATGGGCGGCCAAGGCTCATTGATGCACGTGGGGAGCGAAGGCTGGCCCGTGTGGTCCGATCCAACAGACGAGCTACTGTAGCTCAAATTGCTGAGAAAGTGAATGCTGGTTCTGATAGAAAGGTGTCAGAACACACAGTGCATCGCAGTTTGTTGCGTATGGGGCTGCGTAGCCGCAGACCAGTCAGGCTGCCCATGTTGACCCCTGACCACTGCCGAAAGCGCCTACAATGGGCATGTGAGCATCAGAACTGGACCACGGAGCAATGGAAGAAGGTGGCCTGGTCTGATGAATCACGAGTTCAAGGTGTTGACTTGGCCTCCAAATTCCCCAGATCTCAATCCAATCGAGCATCTGTGGGATGTGCTGGACAAACAAGTCCGATCCATGGAGGCCCCACCTCGCAACTTACAGGACTTAAAGGATCTGCTGCTAATGTCTTGGTGCCAGATACCACAGCACACCTTCAGAGGTCTAGTGGAGTCCATGCCTCGACGGGTCAGGGCTGTTTGGTGGCAAAAGGGGAACCTACACAAGGGACCCCCACAGGAAAATTCTATACATTTTGCTTTCGATTGTTTTATTTCTGATCTCAACATCCATTTTTTCTCAACCTTATTTTTCTCGTTTCCGATTTTATTTTGAATTCATTACTTATGGCGCCAATTTGAGCTCATAACTATGACTGACCCAGACAAATACTAACCCACCCCCTCAACTTCATCATGCAAGACATAAATCCTCATATCTTAGCTGCTATTTATGAATCCAATTACCCAGGGCCAGACAGAGTACCCTTTCCCGTTCGTAAGATTTCTCCAATGCTAATATCGCTGTTGCCAGGGGGCAGACGGGCCGCAGAAAGCGTGAGTTATGAGAACCAGGCCATTGTCCGTTACAATGAACGCATTTGTCCAGAAAGATAACAGGCGGTACGTGCTTGGTGTTCCTTCCCTTTCTGCTTACAGTGGGAGTACGTTTTGCATTCCAGATTGATTGTTTGAGGTTCTCAGATTACGCAGTATGATCTTTGAAGGATCATCTTCGTACACACTGATGTTCTGTTAATAGAATACATTATAAACAGGTCTTTAAAAGAAAATCCCACTGTTTCAAGACCTGTTGAAGAAGGATATCAGCATTTGAATTTCACTCATTCATTCATGTTGGCCAACCCTATTGTGATGTCACTGGGCACTCCCTCTCAGGGCAATCTGTGCCACCTAAGGCACGCCAGGAGCCGCTACCCTGCTGATTTTTGTTCCAACCAAGCTCTCAATTATTTCATGACTGCAAATAAACTATCCGCGTACTACTACAATGACTGTAGTCATTGCTTATGCAAATTGGACCAGATTTAAAATTTTAACTGGGGGGAGATTACAGACACAAGCTGAATACTGGATATTATTGCTTGGTGACATCACAGTGAACCCATACGCTCCGATTAGCTCAAATTTAAAAGCAGCCTAGCCCATTGGAAACCATATATGGGTGTTGAAATCCTGTGAATAGCAAGGAGCATAAATCTTTAAACTTCCATCACAAATATAGATGAGTATAGTTATAATTCTTAATTAGTTTTAATTTGTAATTCAATGCTGGGAACTGATTCAAGGGTATTTTTCAAATTTATTTTTCTTTTTCTTAAAAACAAAGTCAGACTTGTGTCCCATCTGTTATATTAACTTTGAGAGAGAGAAACACATCTCAGGCTGGCTTTTTCTCCATCGCAGACTCAAGAGAAATGTATGCCTCTGGTATTATTCGGCAATGTGAATAGCTCGTGAGTCAGTGCTGGAACTCGCGGTCTGTGACGGTGTGGCGCAGTTTTGCAGCTAAAAATAGACAGCATCAACTCGTTTATTCATTGTTCAACATTGCACTTCCAGAAGGCGACACTTTGTAAAACTAACACTTCAAGGATCTCACAGTTTATTTCTGGTGTTTTCAAGGTGTGCTCGCTGCAAAGCGGTAGTACGCTGTTTGAGGGGACGTGTGTGACCTGTGCAGAGGCATGCTGGACCATCTTGTGGTTCACACATCAATGTACACTAATTTACCTCTGTCTAAACGTACAGATTTTGACAGAAAGAGAAAGAAGGAGGATCTGCATTTTTTTTTTAAGTGGTTAAGCTCTAGAAGGTGTAAAATACAGTAATAATAACTATAATTATACTAAACGTTATTTTATATAGTACCTTTTAAAAGCCATCATCTCAAAGTGCTTGACGACAACAAGAAGAGAAAACCCAAGGTGATTAAAACATTCATGAGGCACTTCACAACATCCGGGAGAGCAAACAAATACGAATACAAACATTCACAACAATGCCTGTCTGAATAGTTGGGCCTTGCTCTTGATTTAAATCCCCCGGAGAAGCAGAATTCTTGATTCCTTTGGGAATTCGAATGCCTTGGTCTATGGGCACTACAGAAACGCAAGAAGGGGTCACTAATGAGGTGCTCGACTTCTGCCCCCTGTAAAATGATTCCTAGATCTTACGGAAAATCATCCCGAGTGCACAGACTGAGATCTGAGAGTTTATCACGGCTGGGAAGGCAGGGGATCCGAGCAGGCTAAATCGAATTGACTGGTATTGGATTCCTGTAAGGAACACACATTCTTTTTCATTTGGTATTTATTTTCGGGAGGGGAGCAGTTTCCACAAAAAGCATGGTGACCTGAGCTTATCTTCCCTCCCTCTCTCTCCCGTGTGCATCAGTCTTGTGCAAGACGTCTCAAGATGCACCCATTACACCTGCAGACCTATTTTCATCTCATCTTCTGCCTTTATTTCATTCACCATCAGGGGTAGATTAATTGTTAGAGTGATGTTGCTACCTTCATAATATAGTGTGTAGGCGGACTACTGCATGCTGGCATTGCGCTCGAGTTATTAAAGTTATATTTGACAAGCTGGAAAATACGCCTGATATCAAACACTGCTCGAATTTAGTGTGTCCCTTTTTAATTCCCTAGTGTGGTGTAACTTCAAATGTCTTTTTTTTATTATTATTATTTTCTTTTGCTCTCCACGTGGAACATTTGTTTTTTGAGCCCTGCTGGGAGGCCACTGCTGTCATCCTAGGTTGTGGTGTCTTTGATCTTACAAGACATTGTGCACAAAGGCAGAAAGCAGGTGAGCGAGAGAAAAGGCAGCCAGCTAGCCCAGAATGCTTCGCTCAAGGGAAGGCCTTCAGTATCCACTTCCCGCAAGATTGCCTGACCCTAAGCTTGCGGTGCTGGAGGGGCCGTCAGGACTTTTAGTCTCTGCCAATTGACGTGACTTCACTCCGAACCTAAGGGCAGACAAAACCATGCCAAATGTGAAATTCCACCGAGTTGCTGTAGAAGGCCGGCAATTCTATGAAAGACGGAAGAGTTAATGTGGCCAGATGCCCTGCTTTTCAAAATAAATTGCTTTGTTCTCTATACACATAAGAACCCAATCACACACAGTCGTACGCACTTGAGTGGTACCCGCATTAAAATAAGCTCACCAGGACAGAGTGTGCTGAACAGGGAACAGCGTGCAGCCCGGATTAAAGGTGGGGGTGGGAGTGTTTTCAAGATTCAGTAACACAGGATAGTATGTAAAGTCCACAGTTATAAGACATCATTTCCGAAGTCTGTTTTGAACTTTACTGCACATTTATGGGTTGGTTGTAGCAAGAACAAAACAAACGGAGATATATATCAATGACGTTAAGATTTGCGGCAAAGGAAAACAAAAATAATGAAATAATCTTTTATACCTTTGTTTCCAGGGCCCTGCCCCCAGACCAACCCATTTCCCACACGTAGGGGAACAGAAGAAAACACATTTAAAATCATACATACGTTACCAACAGACACATGATCAGGGCTCTTTAAATACAAATATAACAACAACAAAACTTTAAGTGCAAAATCAATACAAACACAACTAATGTTATTGCCAAACAAATAAGTATCTTGAGCCCCCCTTTTAGCAACAGTATGGTAGGGGATGTAAATAGGGCCGCTCCATCACACCATCCATCCATAGTTTCACAGCTGGCCGTGTTCACTGTGTCTTTACAGAAACGGGAGACGGGGAGTCTCCATCGATTGCAGAAGCAGACGGGCATGAATACGATCGCTGCTGCCCAGGTCCTGCTCTCCTGACAAATGTTGTCTCAAGGACAAGCCTTTCCACTGTTTGTCTGCCATCGTGCCACCGCGCTCTTAAAATAGCCCACTGACGCTGGAGAGATCGATATCCACCCTTCAGACAGGAGAACTTTCCCGCATCAGAAGGAATCTGCTTACCCCATTAAAGACTGTGTTTTGGGGGGCTGGGGAGAAATAATAATCCCACAATGCAATCTTATTATGTTCTTGATCGCCCATAACTTCTGGCGGCTAATGACAGTTCAGCTATTGTTTTTTTGCCGGTTCCCGAGTGAAAAGGCTTCTAAAGCAGCAAATCTGACTTGGATAGTGCTGGCTTTATTCCTTCTGAGAAAGCATTGAGGCAGGGGACCCAGGCTGATCCAAGGCATGTGCTCAGGGGCCTCTGACCACTAGGGGCCCCCGGACTGCCGTGGATGTGCACACACTAGAATTTGAAAATATTTATCCAATTTGAATATTGAGCCAATGAGAGTATAACGTACAATTTTTTCCAAGTTGGCTAAATAAATAAATTGTATTGGTATGTTGGTTTGTGCATTTGATACGGACTGGCCAATTATAATACAATTTTGTTGTCCTGTAGTTTCCTGTAGTCCTGGGTTTTTGCACAAACCCCAGTCTTGGTGATGTCATCCTATTCTTGTCTTGATGGCAGTCTGATGGATGGTGTTCTGTATATCTACATGGTTCTTTTAGGGTTAATAATTAGATGGAGTCCAAAATGAGTATGTGTATGTTTGCAAAAAAAAATTAACATAAAGGACAGGTAAAGGCCTCTGCACAGGGGATACGAAGATGCATCTGATTTTAAAGTGCGTGAAAAAAGAAAACCTACATGTGTGCCTCCATATCTCAGCTTGCACACTGAGTCTGGTATTGTCGTACGACAGTGATGCGCCAATTTTGGAAATCGAAATGAGTTTACGTGCGTTAAAAATGACATTGACCAATGAAAAACGACAAGAAGACACTTGGATTGATGGAAAAGCTTATCTTCTGCGTGTCTAATTAGGAAGAACTAAACAACAGAGCAAATAAATACACAGACAATGTATGGCAAGTGATCGCAGAGGAGCTGGGCATGAATGGTACCGTCTGATGTAGCTAGAATTCTCCTTGAACGTGGTTAAGCACAGATAAACAACACTAAAGTGACCTATGTTGTTTAAAAAGATTTCAATTAAACAGTTTAATGTTGAACCATGCAACCTGCTCTTGTGTCTTTATGTTGAGGTGTAGTTTGTGTGCGATATGCTTTTTTGTTGTTTTTTACATCATTGAAGTTGAGGAGGTAAAGAAACAGTGGTGTATGTTGCGAGACACTAACCAGCGCAAGAAACAGGACAGGCTGTGTACCTGGTGCGGTTTACACGGATCCAATGGGCGACATCCTTTGACGGATGACGGACTACTAATGATGTATCGGATCCAGTGAGCAATGACCTGAAAGCTTTTCCTTGTTCTGTTGCAAGCGTTTCACACAGGGCTGCCAGTGATTGAAATGAATGCCACAGCTGGAAGCGTAAGTCCCATTGATTCTAAATGGAGTCACCGATAACTGGTGACTGAGGACCGAATGCAGTTTGTTTTGTTTGGCACTGCTCTTCTACCGTCACAAAACGACTGTTGACCTGACGAAGCCACAATAGGAACAAATCAATCGTCAGGATCCCATAATGCATTCGTGTTGATTGTCAATCTCCCAGTAAATTGATTTGTCGCTACAATTTACACTTGCAGGCAGGTGGTTTGTCAAATGTCAATGTCAAACGTGGGCGCTGTGCCCATTGGTACAGAGCACGCAAAACAGCCAGCAAATGACCTTTCTCAGACAGCCCGTCGCCACCTCCTCCCTCCCTCCATTTCTGTGTTCTCCTCACCCCCCGTCTGAGCTCTGGTTACCAACGACCTGCCTGATAATATTCCCAGTCAGAATAAAGAGGCACCTTTTGAGAAGCAATGATTCTCAGCTCTTGCTCTATTTATAGCTGAACGTTTCATGTGAAAGCTTAATTTAGTGCATCCAAGCCAGAGAGTGAGTGGGAAATGCAGGGAAATGGGCAATGTATTCATTTAATCATTGCTTCTGAAGCAATTAGGGTTTAGAAAATGGTGATCAAAATCTAAAACAGCCTGAGTAAAAAGCTGAGCATGATACCACAAATAATGGCACAATTTCACGTGTAGGTGATGCATAAATATTCAATGTGATTTAAAGCTACAGTTGCATCATTTTATGTAACACACAAAAATATCTCTGACTTTTCCCCTTGCTTATCCCATTGTGTGTGTTTTTTGTAAAGAAATAGAAGGCTTACTTTCCTTTCCAAGCTAAAGATCACATACAGACACACACGGTCAAGCTAATGGCTATTTTCTTTCACCCCGCCATTCCTGCACGGGAACTCCTGGTCCTTCAAGCCATAGCTAATTAATTCAGGCTATGCAATAGGTTTAACATGTATAAACAGACTGCAGGGCTGTTGACTGTTCCCTGATGGACATTTCATAAGGTTTGCATTCATTGCATGTTCAAACCAAGGGCGTAATACGTGCAGGTCCAGTGATTCCAGGGCACTATCTGGAAGTGGAGGGGAACTAAACCTGTTTGGAAAATAGGACTTTCTTATTGGTCTTTCTGAACGTGTATGAAACCCCATACCTGAACCTGTGTGTAAATCACATCACATCGCTTCTGCATCAGCTTGTAAATGATCTGTGCCACGCTGGGAGTGAATGTGAAGGAGCCACTCAAGACACTAGAGAAATCAAAATGCAGTCGGTTGTTGGCAATCAGAGAGAAGCTTAATCATAATCTTAACGCCAAGCCAGTCTCTCGGCAGCACTAATGGGTTTAGAATAGAAGGCAAAGGAACAGATTTGTCAGCTTGGATATCTACAGACATCCACAAATCGACAAAGCAATGACTGTCATTAGCACCTGTTTGGACACAGCATGTTTTATTTTGTTTAGGTTTTTTAATATATATCATTTAGTTGAACTTGGACTGGTAGATTCTAAATAGCTTTGATTGGTTTGGGTTTTTCCCCACCCTGGATGCTCTGAGCAGTGTCTGGACTAATAAAAAGACACAGGTGTGGTGAATTAGGACACAGCTGTAAAGATCGGTCACCCACTGAACTTTGGACAATCCATTTAATACCAACGCCTTTTTGTTTTGTGTGTTAACTTGTCTTATAAACAAAACAAATTCCTTCTGGATCAATGGACTCTACAGTACAAATGTGCTAACTGATACATAAAGTATAATTTCAGGTGATTAATTTTTTAGTGTTGGGGTTTGTGACATGTTTGATTTCCAGGTGACGGATGCCTGACTTTTGTTTGAGATTTATGTTAAGTCATTGCTAATGGCATCCTAATCTGATGGCATGCAACCTATAGCCAGCCACATCGCCATGGGTACACAGACCTGGCCAGGCCCTCGAAACAACCTGCTTTTTAAAAAGCTTTTAAAGACTAAAAGTCTATTTGAAGGAGAGTAAGTCAATGATGGAAGCAGCATTGAAAGCTTGGCAAGGGGAAATGAAAAATGTATTTTGCTTTTTTCCCCACTATAGGGTCCACTACTCCCCACAATGGGTAGAAGCTGTTGATGTATATTGAGTGCTTGTATCTAAAGCAGTTCATTTCTCAGATTAAGAGAGAGGGTGAGGATCATCTGGGTGTGAGGGGAGGGCTAATTGTCTGTGGTTGCTGATGTGTGGAAGATCGGCCATGTTGACTGTTTATTTGATCTTTGTTAAAAACAAGGTGATTGTGGGGAGGTTGGCTTGAGCAAGCAAACTATTTTCAATTGCTCAATTTAATCCTAAATGCTCATGGTTATGGTGCTTAAACCTTGGCACACCTATGCACTTACATCAGGGCCAGCCCGTGGCATAGGCAGAATAGGCAAATGCTAGGAGCGCCTACAGGGCCGGCCCTCCCATTAGGCACGATTAGGCAGCCATTTGAACTTGAGGCGCTAGCACTGCGGACAAAACGCCATCAGTACCCATCATGGGGGTGGGGGGCGGTTGGGATTTTTTTGTCTTGCCTAGGGCGGCACAACAGTGCATTACAGTTCATTTACACAATGTTCAGACAGCACAGAATGTAAGCATGTTTTCATCACAAAAATATATATACATTTTTGTGCATAACTTTTAGTTTATTCTTATGATTATTGTTGTTGTTGTTATTATTAACAACAATAATAGTAATAATAATAATTTTCTTTGAAAATGCTGTGAATTATAATTAACCTCTGGGGAAGTCAATTCACGAGACACGCTCCTGTAAAGTCTAGGCTGCATCCAAAACCGCTTACTACATGCTATGCACTAAAGTTACGCTGAAGTATGCACTTTAAGCATGCACTTATTATGTCATCCGATCACCCAGTGTTGAACTTTCCCTTCGCAGTTTAATGATGACTTCCTGTAAACAAAAGGCACCGTGGTAAATTTACACTCATATAAATAATTATTAACATACCTAGCCTATCTGTACAGTTTACAATGCTACTTGCACTGGAGTGATCCACCTATTTTTCAGACATGAACTGACCACATCAGACACGCCCCCTTTTCCCCACATGGCCTTATGGGATTGAGAAGTGTCCAGTGCTCCCGTACTTTTTTCTAAATGGAAGAAGTATCCCTCCAGTTACTTTATGCATACTATTATAATCATACTACTGCATTTGGCCTTTGTCCTTGCTGTACTGTTACTCCTCACTCATCAGCAGCTCACATTCCTTTCTTGCCACAAATGATCTGCAAAGTACCTTCTAGTGCAATTGGCAATGTAAAGGTTAATGATTATTATTCATGAGTAATAATCATAATATTGATAAGATGGGAAGGCGTAGTTTAGAATGCCAATGAAATCACTGCTAGTTATTAGAAATGACCATTCAGACAGTGTTTGTAAAATGTTAAGGCCCCTTGGGGGTATGTCCCAGAGGGGGTGTAAAAACTTTGTTCTGTCTCAAAACTTTTGGGGAACAGTGTCATGCTGCATAAAATCCTTTGAGTTCTGTGTTGCGCTGTTCCTCCCGTGCACGTAATAAATACTGACTAGAACTCCCGACTCCAAATCTTTCTTCCACCACATGGTGTAATGTTTTGGCGTACTATTTAGTATGCTAGTCCTAGTGCAGCCGAAGCCTGTGCGTCACCAATATTCCTCCCTTCTTTTTTGTTCCTGTCGTCACCTGGATCGAACCGGATCGAATAACTGAATAATCCCTCACAGCCCCCAATAATCAATCCGCATCGCCCAGCAGGCTGCCAATGTTGGTATCCAATGAAGCCGTGGGAATAAACTGGACAATATCAATTACCACTTTAAAAACGCATGACTAAGTTCATGTGCAGAGCTAAAGTAAAAATAAGATTACAAAAAAACTGCCCTCAGGGTGCTGCTGGTGTCTCCAAGCCTGTCTTCTTGATAGATAGGCAGAGGTGTGGGACCTGACAGGCTGAATCCAGTCTAGTCTTTTTATAATGACCTCAGGGCTGGAAACGCAGTGCCATTGTGAAAGGTAACAGATCGGGGGGATAAGGGTGGTCTGTCACTTGGTTCAGTGGAAACTGTGGGGGGAAAAAAACAGGCTGCTGGCGTTCTCAGATATCAGCTATATTTATTTTCTTCTTACTTTCCCTTCTCCACGTTAGATGATATTGACTTCCTGTGTATGACAGGTCTAAAAAAACAGAGACCTCCCTAAAGCATGACTTCATGTCTTGTGTTTCCTTCCTCCTTCTAAGAAGATTGTGGTGCCATTTTTCATTGTGGTCTTGCGGACAGTGAATGCTGACAGTAAGTGAAGCACCATAGAGTTCAGGTTTTACACTTCGTGACTTATGTGATCTATCCCTAGGTTTTTACACTTCATAGCTGGAGGTATTTTTATTTTATTATTACTATAAATTATTATTATTATTATTATTTATTGGCAGATGCATTTATCCAGGGTGAGGTATAGTTTCCTGTGATTTACCAGAGATTCATAAACAGGTCCTGGAGGACCCCCTGTCCTTAATTGCTTAATTGAATCCTTAATTGAACTAACCATGCAATATAAGGCTCAGTTATGCAACTAGGAGGTCGGTTGGAACAAAACCCAGCAGGGCAGTTGTTCCTCCAGGACTGGTTTGGGAATCCCTGGTTTACACAATAAGCAATTTAAGCATTACAAAAGTGCAGCAATACCATTCAATACAAGATTAAATGTAGGCATTCCAAAGGGGGCAGTATAATAAGTTTACATCCTAGTTCAGAGGTTCTAGAGATGACATGATGATGCACATAACTGACTATGTAGTTATAAACAACAGTTCACTTTTCACTGAACAGGTCTATTGACTTAAAATGCAATATTATTTTTCATATGCCATGTTCATTGCACTGCCTCCACACCCCCCATTATAATGCTTATGCTTTAATTGCATTAATTGAATGATTGTAGGCATCCTGCACATTACACTTCGTTGCAAACCTTCCAGTTGCCCTCCAGACCCAGATATCTGCCCCCATTCTTGACCCCGGATGTCCTCATTCCTCTCCTCATATTATCAACGCTGCTGCTTAATGAAAGATTAGAGCCAACAATGTGACGTCTGTACTGCCTAAACGCGATTCTGGATGCGAACTCAATTATTGGATTAATTGCCATTCGTACTTTAATTATAATTAAAGATGGGAAGCACTCCATCCTGAACAGCCTGCCTTCGTATTCCTGCTTCTGGATTTCAATATTTTCTTTTCCTTCTCTTTTAAAAGGAGTTTAAGAATGAATAAATATAACAATAAAACTTGCTCAGGCTTTGTGTTTTTTACCAACTCGTCTCCTGATGGCTTTTTAAACGACAGCAGGGGCAGATTTATCGATTTTGGACTCAATCCCTCCCCCCCCACACTAGGATCGCATCGCAGCAATGAATGCATTTCGTATTCCTCTTCCAAGCACAGGAACTAAACGGGTTTCAGTTATTTATTTGCTTTTATCTTCTGCACTGTCAAGCGAATCACAAATCACCAGCTTGTCCCCTATTGCATTTTGATTTATACGTATTATCAAGCACTTGAGCATTTCTTTGCACTACCGATCCTACTGAAGGCTCTTGAAGATGTTTAAGATGTTTCCATAACCCTCAACGGTTAACCATTTGAATCCCAAAGGAGGGAGATCTGTTCTACCCATCTAAACTGAGCACAAGCATAATAATGGCCTGATTATAATTGTTTGTTTGTTAGTCCCATGGATGAAAATGTGGCAATTTGGTGCGGGACTCCCTTCTAAGGATTCAAATTCCCTAGAAGATAGGATCCTTGTCACACATTTCTAATTAGTTGTTCCAGGTGTTTATAATAATCCCTCAAACTTTTATTTTTATTTTATTTTATTTTATTAACTGGATTGAAACACACAAACTCCACCAAGCAATTATTGATATATTCCTTTTAAATGAATCATCATCAAAGAGAAAAGTCCCACAACAATGTGATATATTCCCTGATTTCCATTTTTATTCATAGTCTTAAACTGTGTACAGCTTTTTATTTGGTTACAAAACGTTTGTTCTGCATGTTTTGTTGTCAAAGTTACTCCTCCCTGAAATTTTCACAGATCCCACTGAGCATATGATTCCTGTGCATCCCCCCCTCCACCCCGATTCGATCATTTGCCAGTCCCACATACAGAGGGGATGACATCACACACTATAGGCCGCCGTTTCACACGCAGTTTTTCTCTGTGGTGGGCGTCTGTATTGGAATTGACCTTTTGTGCTGTCTGTGCTCTTGTGTGTTGGCAGACACTTCAGACACCATCTCTAACTGTCTAACTATTGATTGTCTCTTGGCAACCCCATTCCTCTTCCTGTTGACATCATCTTTACACCCATAACTGGAGTCCTGGATTAGCAAACACTAATGCTCTGGTTCCCAATTGTAATTTTCTCGTGAGGCTTTTCTCCACTCAATGTCGCAGGGAACTGGAGCTGCCCTCGGTTAGGGGAGACTCCCCTCACATCTGTGCCACAGCTGTTGTGGCAGGTCGAAGGTCATGCCAAGTACATCTATTGTTCAGTACCAGGGATGGTGTTCCAGGGGGGTCTTGTGATGGTGGTACACTGTGGGGTGTTGGCATGGCATGAGGGCATTGTAAGGGTCACCTGTCTTCGTTCCCTGGACACCTGCAGTTCAGATTGAGGTCAAATCCAGTTACTTTAGGTGGTGTGGAATACAAGGAACCGGACAGTAAGTATATACATCCAACAGTGTATATATCACCCCACAGTTTGCTTTTAAATACCAGAGACCCCAATATATCCCAAAATGAAAACAGACATAAATCTCTAGACCCAAAAGTCCCAAACTATGTATTTAGCAGCATGTGGGAGATGTTTATCCAAAGTCCTGTCCATAGCTGCGGAAGCTGAAGTCCCCGTGACACTTTTTGTGTCGGAACCAAATCCCAAACTGGGTCACATGACTTTAAGTCACCCCTAACCCCTAACCCCTAACCCCTAACCCCCTAACCCCCTAACCCCCTAACCCCTAACCCTAACCGGAGTCAGTTTCCAGCTTCCTGTCAGACCCTACATCCCACAATCCCTTGCAAATGAAGCCATGGTATCCAATGGGATTTTAGGATGATGAAATGAATAGTTCAATCTAAATTTGGACTTGAAATACTAGCCAGCCGGGCCCTCAGACAAAGCTGCTCCATACTGGGATGGTGGTCAGGACAGGTTACCTATGTGTGGGCTCTGCTGGCCCACACTCGGGGTTTCGGATTTGAGCTGGGGCGAGGTGCTTGGCTGGGCCCGGCGGGAGGAGAGGCGCTCCAGGGACCGGGGGGAGTCCCCAGGCCGGCGGCACCAGCAGGCGGCCAGGTCGGCTCGGAAGGAGGGGGTGTAGAGGCTGTAGATGACCGGGTCGCAGCAGGTGTTAAGGTTGCCAAAGAGGAAGAGGATGTGGTTGACGTACTCCGGGGTGTCCCTCAGCATCTGTGGCCGGAACCAGTACCAGATGCCCAGCAGATAGTAGGGCGTCCAGCAGATGATGAAGGAGGCCACGATGACAATGGTCATCTTGAGCGTCTTCATGCGTGCCTTGGGGATCTGGTCGGTGCCGCTCCGCCGCAGGCAGGACTCTCCTCCTGGGGAACGGGGTTCGCCCCAAGAGAAGAGAGAAGAAAATAAAACCTCACTAAAGCTACAGACAGGAGTCAGTATCAACGTACCCTTTCTGATTTGTTCACCCCTAGACTTTGTCATGTCTCCCCTAGAGAAGGCGCTAGTGTGCAAGACAAACCCCTCTTTCCTGAGCTTGGACACGCTTTGACTGCATAACGATGTCTTCTCAAGGTCAAATGCTTTAATTTACATAGATGATGGCACTGCCAAGGAACTCATTAAGTCACCAGGGCCTGT
Source organism: Amia ocellicauda (assembly GCF_036373705.1). Taxonomy (NCBI): domain Eukaryota; kingdom Metazoa; phylum Chordata; class Actinopteri; order Amiiformes; family Amiidae; genus Amia; species Amia ocellicauda. The sequence continues at coordinate 26,644,713 of NC_089863.1, forward strand.
GGTTTCTGATAACAAGAAGTGAAGTGTTAATTATCTTGAATTATGAAGATAGAATGCAAAGATTGTTTGTGTGCAAGGGATTTGTATTTGAATTATATATTGTATTGAGTCACTTAAGGGGCTCAGAGCAACAATCAGAAGACACCAAGGCCTCCTGAGACAACCTGGTTTGATAGGATTGAACTGTTTTGCATAAATGTGGATTCTGGAGGGCATTTTGAGACTATTTATAGAGGTAAACACAGGTGTTTTGGGGCCTATGAAACCCACTCTTCCTGAAAGTACAGAAAGCATCACAGAACGGGCCTGATTGAGACACAGCATTTTGTAGTTGCTGGTATGTGCGACTGCTGTGCAGTGGAACCCAGGGCTACGTCAATTCTAATCGGAGCGCATCATTCCCATAACCGGCCAATTACACTTCGGTTCTGCCCCTATGTTAATGATCTGAGGTTTTTAATTACGAAGATAAAGTATGGAAGCCTGTTCTTCATTAGTGTTGTGTTTTAATGAAGCTTTAAAAAAGCGAAGAAGGGAAATCATTCCAAACTTGTTTGTTTTTACTCATCAAATATATCGATTTTCTGCAGCATTTCGCTGTTTGCGGTCAATTGCGGGGAAAGTTGCTGCACCATCTGTTCCACTCAATGCGCTCTGTACAGACCCCCCCCCCTCCTCTTCCTCCTCCTACCTTTGCTCTTCTTCATCTGTCCGTTGATCTCGATGAGGATGCGGGTGTAGCAGCAACTCATGACCAGCAGGGGGATGACGTACAGCGTGACAAAGTGGAACATGTTGTAGACGGTCTCCTGCCAGCGGTGCCGGAAGCTGCCGTGGGTCACACACTGCGTGAAGTCGGCCCGGTCCGCCTTGATCGCACGGAAGATGAACAGCTGGGAACGACAACAACGACACAAACCCACAACGACAAAGTCACACTAGCTTCCCGTGCCACAGTGTCTCTGTCGGGGCTGTGTGGAAACCAATTATTTAAATACAAAGGTCTGCAGGTTTTATGTGAATGGCCTTTGCCGATCGCACCGAATTCAACTTGGGCCGAGGCCGAAACCTGAACAATCGTGTTTTAATTCATGAGTAGCAGACAGTGGCTTCTGTCAATAAGTGAAAGTGCGACAGAATACAAGTTTTGCACTTTGCGACTCGCAGGTGGGCTCAATGTTTTTAGGTGACCGAGCCCTAGATCTTTACACACTTCATAACTGAGAATTTTGTATTATTTAATCCGTTTATTTTTTTGCTTGTTGACATGGTCTGAAATATTGATTTGATAAGTAGAAGGTGGCTCCTGACAATAAATTGAAACTGCCACAGGGTGCAGGTTTGTACTTTGTGAGTTGTGGGGAGGTCAGCGATTTTCATTTGGCATAGAGACCTTTGTTACTAAATCCACAGCTAGCACATCCGTATTTGAGGTACTGGGAAGGAAGGGAATGTTTTTTTGTGTTGATTAAGAGACGACTTGTACCAGATTTTTTTCTCTCTGTGTCCTGAGTTTGCAGCTAAGCAAATACTACAGTAATGCCTCCCCATTATGCACATGGAAACCAGGCGCTTGCAAAAAAATATGAAAAACGGAAGCCCTGACGTTTATTTCTATACAGTTACAACTGCCACTTTCTTCTGTGAAGCTCGTTAAGCACCATCAAACCCTCCCTTCATTAACGCCACCTGGAAATGAATCGGTGCTTTGCATGCAAAAAGATAGAAAAATGTCACTCACTGCCTCTTAGCAGCAGCCGCTATTGCCTGCAGCCTTTCTTTATGGGGTCTTTATGAATGAATAGTAATTATTTTCCACCATGCCTTCATTTCCCTCCCCCTCCTCCATCTTTAACAGCACATTCAGGATCACCAGGGTCCTCCTGATTGTTAATTGGGATCGTGCCGTGGCGGGCAGCCTGCGGCACACGCACAGCGCTTATTGAATTAAACGTGTGCCATCGCCGGCCCCTGCTGATGTAGGTGCCCGTATGAATCCTTAATAAGACCTCATTGCCACACAGGATTATAATTCATCCTCCCTAGCCCCACTAGGACACTTCAGATTTGATGAGGTTGTGTGTTTGGGGGATCACATGCATATAACACCGAGATCTTGCGCTAGACGTGTTTTTAAGATGACAATGTCAGGGGCAACACTTCCATAAGGCCTTATTGCACAAGGTTGAAATCAAATCTGCATTTAAATGATTCCTTTCAAAACTTGATAAAGAAACGGTCTGGCCCACCCTCGACTTGTTTGTGTGATTCGCACGCATATATGTTTTCACCTATATTGGCACACGTGTGTGGCTGTGCCAGTCGTAGAGGCCGCTCGTACGTGTCTCTGCCGCAGTTCTGGAAAGGACCAAAACTTGGAATGTCTTAATTCAATTTTCATGCAACTTGGCTGACTCTCGAACTGAATGTGATATACACGTGTAGCTATTCCCACAGTCGGATTTTTACTGGAGGAGTCAGGGTAAAGTCACATGTATAGCGTACTGGTTTTTAATTAAGGTACGTTGTCCTCAGCTCCCCCAGCATTTACACCCACATTATACAACCAAGTTCCCAGTCACTAATCTCCTGATTGACATTGTGTGCTAAACCCCACCTTCCAATCAATGTCACAATGTTGGGAAATGCCCAGTTATTCATAGACATGTGTTGGGAACGTCGAAAATTCGAAACTACTTTGGGCTCGCAGAAACCCCTCAAACACATACTGTGATTAGTACAAATGAGTCATCCCAATCGGACCCAGGTAGGTAAGTCATCCTATCAGCACGGTGGTCAAAGATACAATATCTTCCAGCCCTTAGAGTAGACAGTTCGGTAATGTGTCTAGACTTGTCTTACTACCCTCCCCGCCCTCTCTCTCCGATCTACAGATGTTTCCTGTGTGGCCGTCTCACCTGCGGCGAGGCGAGCAGTAGACTGGCACTCCAGGCCAGGAGCAGCATGCGCTTGTTGCGGCGGTTGGCGTCGAAGGAGTCCAGGGGTCGCAGGATGGCGTGGTGGCGGTCCAGGCTGATCACCACCAGGATGAAGGCCGAGGAGTGCATGGCAAAGAGCTTGAGGAAGCAAAGCAGCTTGCAGAGGGCGTCGCCGGCGTACCACTGCACCGTGACGTTCCACACGGCGTCCAGCGGCATCACGATGAAGGTCATCATCAGGTCGGCCGCCGCCAGGCTCAGGATGAGCGGGCGCAGGTGGGCGGCCAGCCGGCGGCCCCGCCCCCCCGCCACGCTGATCACCACGGCCAAGTTGCTGACGGCGGCGAACAGGAACAGCACCAGCGTGGCCACCACCCGGAACTGGGCGGCCCTCGTGAAGGTGGGCACCTGCCAGTCACCCGCCCACGAGGGGCCCGACACGTTCGAGGAGTTGGCCGCCGGGTCTGGGGCCAATGGCAGGATGAGGGACAGGTTCCCAGACATCTTGCGGCACAGAAGAGGCCTGGAAATCAATAAGAAACATCCTGTTAGGTTGTTTGGGTTTTTGTTTGCATTCACACAAACGGACACAGATCTCAGGCATGGTGTGCGAATGCGCTGAGGATTGAATCTTTCGTATGAACCCATCAATATAATATGAAACCTACTTTGCAGGTGCCCCGAATGGTTTAACGCACAGGGGTGTCAAACACAGTCAGCAACCTCTGTGCCTCCAGGTTTTGGTTCCCTGGGGAGCTCTCACGTATTCTGCTAGTTCATTATTTCCTCCATCCGCACTTAATAAAGATATTCACACTCTTTAATTTGTGCAGCTGATAACTTCATACGAATCACTGCTGTAACCGGCCAATTACACTTAATTTCTGCCTCTTTGTTAATTATCTGAGGTCTTTCATTACAAGGATAGAATATGAAAGCCCATTCCTTGTTAGCGTTGTGTTTTAATAAAGCTTTTAAAAAAAAAGCAAAGAAGGCAAATCATTCCAAACTTTCATTCTTTCATTACTCAAATATTTTGACTGTCCATAACATTTAAAAATCCAGACCTTTTCCGTGATAGTTGTCTGGTAATGTTGTCTTTTCGTAATGTGGTATTGCTGGGCTGCCGTGTTCTGTTCTGCCCCTGTGCCCAAACAATGTGCTTAGTTTATTTCCTGTGTGGCTGTAGGCCAGATTTCAGGCCCTCTTGCTCAATCTCAAATAGGAGTTCAGATTACACCTGGTTATGAATACTGTCGGGTATTATCATCTGAACTGTGGCGCAGCTGGGGCTGACAACAAAATGACTCAAATTGGATTGGTCCGTTGGGTTCGCAGTGTTGATCCACAGTGTAATTGTTTTTAGTAGAACCGATTTATTTTTGGCGGACACGGCAACATGCCTCCAGTCCGGTCTGCATGGTGGCTCGCGTCGGCACGGAATCATCAGAAAACTCCTGCCAGCGAACACACTGAACTGCAGGTCTGTGACCGTTTATAATTCACAAACCATAGCTGAGTGATTGAACAACAACACAGCCCCCAGCCAAACATGTCTGGCTGTAGACCATATCAACAAGAAGAAAGACTGTTTCAAATACCTCTCTGTGTGGTGGGTTTGATATTTATGCTGAAACGAATGCACAGCTAAGATCTTTTGGGGGTTTTTGTGTGTGTGTGCGTGTGTGTTTTCTAAACTGTAGCTGTGATTAGAGAAGGTGTATGAAAAGGCTGCAATGTCGCAGTCTCGGGGCAGGTGTTGTCCGCACAGAAACCACCTGACGTCTGTGCTCTTCGGCCCCAGACATCTTTACTGGGTCACCGTGCCTTTCGCAGCTCCATTGAGACTTGGTGTGCCCGTGACACGTAATCTGTTTGTTTGAATATACAGTCAGTTTTCACTTTCGGTGGCCATGGGCCATTCCTTGTGTTTATTTTCGAAAGCCTAGCTTTTTTACATTTGTGTTAAAGATTTGGACCACAGTTTATTCACAAAAAGCGAACAAATGAGCCTGCTTTAAAAAACAAACAAAAAACAACTGAGATCAAACATGGGCTGCTGTGCTGTTTTTAAGTTTTATTTTTATAATAATTAGACGTCTCCATTATGGAAATGGTTTGCTTCTGGCAGTGTGGCATTTTAAAAGCTGCATTTTAAATCACATCGGCCCAGAATTTGTTTCTTCAATTCTATCAATGTAACGTTATGCAGAAATTAGTTTTCTGCAAAAAAAAAAAAGACAAAATCACAATTCTATTTTTGTTCTAATGGCTTTTCACTGCTTGTAATTGGGTTCATAATGTCCTGCCCTGCTGCGCCTTCATACCAGAACAGGCCTGGGAATGAGCCGTATACCTTTAGGGTCCTGCTCAGTTTATTTACTTTTGAATTTGGATTTGATGCCATCAGGCCAGGGAAAATATTTTGTGGGCAAAGTTAGTGTCAGTCAACTGGGGGGGAAGAAAACAACAAAACCCAATCTGTAGAATTGTGCTGCGGACACGAAGACAATTGAAAAGCTGTAATCTCCCTCGGCTTTGACTCTGATCTTTCCTCACAACGCAGTGTGAGTCTTTACGCTTGACCCAGAGGCCCAGAGCTGTCAGGGCCTGAACACCTGCAATGAACACAGTGCTCTCTTCACCCCAGACAAGGGCAAATGGCAGGTTCATTTGGCTGAGGTTTTCCTTGTCAATATGCTGCAGTGACTTAGCCAAGCTTACAGGCTGCGATTCTTTGTGTGGAAAAGCTGGAAACAAATGTTTATTTATACAAGCACAATTATATTGAACCAAAGTGAGTCCAGACTCTTATAAACTGATCTTATTCAATCACAAGTGAAGGTCTTTGCATTGTGTTCGGAAAACCCCCCTAGCTTGATGTTATTATAGTTCCAATTAATAGAGATTAATCCATCGTTGTTGGCCGTTTATTACAATATTGACAGACTCTATGATTGTTTGCTGTAGGCTGAAAAACCTCTCAGATCTACACTCTGAACATGAATGTGTTGAAATTCTACTCCACATGTGTGTTATTAATAGAAGTGACAGGATTTGTGTGACTTGGTGCAGTCTGCCTGGGACTGTGTCCTCCAACGTGGTTAGAATGAGCAGAAATGGTGTTTTGTATTGCTGATGTAAAGCCCATTTCTACAGGAATGTGTATCCGTTTTTGATCAAAAATTAAATTTAATGGTAGATCGCAATTTTTTCATTTCAAACTGTTTAAAAAAATAATAAAAAAAATCACACGTCACTCAGAACTTTTAAAAAACAACACGATTTTAAAGGTGAAAACATTTATTTAAACCAAACAACCAGGATATTTGTCATGAGACTCAGGTGTAAACAACTGGAAGTGGTAATTGATTAATGAGTCTGTTCCTAATGCTCTGACTCGCCTGCTCTGTTAATGTCAGCTGGTAATAATTGGGAGGTTGATGTCCTGGCCCCTGTGACAGTAGCTAGTAATACAGTAACTGACAGTCCTTTGAAATTAGCATTCAAGCCCTGAGATCTGCTGAGATCTACATTAATGAGTCATCCATTGGTGTTCAGTAGATACAATTCCCGACTGCGCTTGCACCTGAAACCCTACTGACTAACCATCAAACATCGCCTTCATACCTTATTTAGAAAAAGAAAATCCATTATAACTTCATTTTGATTCAGTAATTCCCTTTTTAAGTTAAACTGATTCTGCTTTCTATTCTTGTATAAAGAGAGCAGGTCAACCTCCGGGAACATGTTGATTTTCCAAAGGCAGACCTACCTGTACTATATAAATGTATTTAAGCCACAGTAAAACCTCCTTCACAATTTATAACTGTAAAAATAAAATCCACTCCCCCCCCACACACACCACACACGCACACACAATCATACACATTTGTGCATCCACTTGAGATCTTAATAAAGCTCTTTTTTAAAAGCAAAATTACTTTGTTAGCTGCAGTAGACATAATTATACTGTTCAGTCAGTATAATTATGGTATCTCCCTCTGGGGTGGTTAAGGGGGTGCGAGGATGAGAGGAAACTGGACACGCATGCGCTCATCTGACGTGTTGCTGCGGTAAGATTCATAGCGGCTCTGCACCGAAGAACTTGATATTTAATTAGCAAAAAACGTTTATTTACAATGCCCTGAGACTGAATTCATTGCCATGTTTTCTCAGAGATGCACCCTTGCTGTTTTAATCGTTCTCTGTATTGTATTCTCTATTGTAGCTGTATTTACATTTTCTTTGTAAAGGGCTTTGAGATGTTTTTTAGTATGAAAGGCGCTGTATAAATAAAGATGTATTATTATTATTAATAATAATAATAATAGAAATTAAAACCAGAAGCGCCAGAATGTCAATATAAAATTTATGTATTGCAAAAAACCTGAAGAAGCTGCTGAAAACTTGCTGTGAACATTAGCTGATCTTGCTGATATTCTCCACTCTTTAAAACAAACTAAATATCTCGAAATTATAAAACTATTTCTATTATATTCGATTAATATTTGTTTATACCTGAAGCGTAAGAAGATATTACAGTTTTTTACGATTGCTTACACACTAAAATTAAAAATAAGTTAGTGAAACCTGACACTCAAGGAGCCAATCACTCAGCCCAGATCTGCACAACTATAAGCACATTCTCAGACACTAAACACACTTCTGTACATTAGATACAGCAATCTAACATGATGTCACTTCTTTGCCATTTCAAGGTTCTGCCTTTCAAAATACCACACCTATGTACCAATTGATCAAACACAGCCATCAGGTGTACAGACACTTAGATGCTTAATTGTAAACTCACCAATCAGGTGTAAGCACTATAAAAAGGCAACAGGTGAGTTTACCTGTCTTCAACAAAAATGGAAGGCAATGTTGCAGTAAGAGGAAGAGGAAGAGGGAGAGTGAGAATGAGAGGGGGAGCCCGTGGAGTAAGAGGGGTAGGGAGATCAAGAGGAAGAGGTAGAGGTAGACCTGGAGGAGGACGTGGACAAAGAAGACGAGGACCAAATGTATCTGATGAGATTCGAGCAACATTGGTTGACCATGTTGTAAACCATGGGTTGACACTGAGAGAGGCTGGACAGAGAGTTCAGCCCAACCTCCGCAGATATACTGTTGCAACAGTAATTCAGACATTTCGACAAGAGCACAGGTGAAAAACAACTTTTCTCTACTGTCTACAGTAATGTAGCCTACTATATGCACTACATCAGTACTGTTTGGTACCAATTCACTGCATTCCATGTTTGAAACAATGCCTTGTACGCTGTCCTGTGATATTTGACGTGTATTTTGATTGGTCAACATAGGATTGAGGGTTGAGAACGTCAAGGAGGAAGGGCCCCCATATTCCAAGAGGAACAAGAGAGATCGATCATAAACATGGTTTTGGCCAATAATGCGATACGCCTCAGAGAAATTCAAACAAACATCCTGAACAACCACACAGTTTTCAATAATGTCCATCAGGTCTCTCTGTCAACACTGGGGCGAATCCTTCAAAACATCACATACAGATGAAACAACTCTACCGAGTGCAATTTGAAAGAAATTCTGAGAAAGAAAAAGACCTGCGGCATGAATATGTGGAGGTAAGTAATGTACACTTCAGTATTGTGCACTGCACACAGAACCTTTTTACATGTACATTTATAGTAGGCCTGTTCTGAACTACACAATGTTGATTTTTTTTCAGAGAGTTTTGCTAATGGATGCTGATGCACTCCCGCATGAATTTATCTTCAGGTTTAACCTGACAAAAGTAAGAAGAGGGAGAAACATCATTGGCCACAGAGGTATTTTGAATGTTCCGGGCCAACATGGTGGTAACATTATAATGTGCGTTGCAATCACGCAGAATGGGGTCCTCCACCGCCATGCCAACTTAGGTCCTTACAACACGGCCCACATACTCACATTTTTAGACAGACTACACAACATCGTCACAGCAGAAGAGAGAGGACATAGCCTGTGATGTGGACGAAGTGCTATGGCCAGATCCAGCTAGGTGAAGAGATGATGCTTAGGGTTGTTTTTTTTTATTCATGCTTTTTTATCTCCACAAATGTTCTTGCTGTGTTTATGTACTATATTCTATACATTATATGTTCTGTTCTGATTTTCAGTGCAAAATTAAACCTTTGGAAAGGCATGAACGTATTGACTGATTTTACAATGTGGAGAGAAATAAATGTTTAAATATAAATACAGTGAGGGAAAAAAGTATTTGATCCCCTGCTGATTTTGTACGTTTGCCCACTGATAAAGAAATGATCAGTCTATAATTTTAATGGTAGGTGTATTTTAACAGTGAGAGACAGAACAACAGCAAAAAAATCCAGAAAAACGCATTTCAAAAAAGTTATAAATTGATTTGCATGTTAATGAGGGAAATAAGTATTTGATCCCCTATCAATCAGCAAGATTTCTGGCTCCCAGGTGTCTTTTATACAGGTATAAAGAAAGCACATGTACAGGCCCGTCTGAAGTTTGCCAATGAACATCTGAATGATTCAGAGGAGAACTGGGTGAAAGTGTTGTGGTCAGATGAGACCAAAATCGAGCTCTTTGGCATCAACTCAACTCGCCGTGTTTGGAGGAGGAGGAATGACCCCAAGAACACCATCCCCACCGTCAAACATGGAGGTGGAAACATTATGCTTTGGGGGTGTTTTTCTGCTAAGGGGACAGGACAACTGCACCGCATCAAAGGGACGATGGACGGGGCCATGTACCATCAAATCTTGGGTGAGAACCTCCTTCCCTCAGCCAGGGCATTGAAAATGGGTCGTGGATGGGTATTCCAGCATGACAATGACCCAAAACACACACAAGGCAACAAAGGAGTGGCTCAAGAAGAAGCACATTAAGGTCCTGGAGTGGCCTAGCCAGTCTCCAGACCTTAATCCCATAGAAAATCTGTGGAGGGATCTGAAGGTTCGAGTTGCCAAACGTCAGCCTCGCAACCATAATGACTTGGAGAGGATCTGCAAAGAGGAGTGAGACAAAATCCCTCCTGAGATGTGTGCAAACCTGGTGGCCAACTACAAGAAACGTCTGACCTCTGTGATTGCCAGCAAGGGTTTTGCCACCAAGTACTAAGTCGAAGGGGTCAAATACTTATTTCACTCATAACATGCAAATCAATTTATAACTTTTTTGAAATGCGTTTTTCTGGATTTTTTTGTTGTTATTCTGTCTCTCACTGTTAAAATACACCTACCATTAAAATTATAAGATGATCATTTCTTTGTCAGTGGGCAAACGTACAAAATCAGCAGGGGATCAAATACTTTTTTCCCCCCCACTGTATGCAGTACTGCTCTTGTGTGTTGTGTTTGGTCAATATATTCATGTACTTTATATATTCCAACAATATCTCTGAAAGAATCAAACCCAGACTATGTCATTAGAAAAGTAGAAATGTTAAAAGTGTTTTAGATTGAGCACAGCAGTGTGTAACTGGTTCAAACAGAATCACATTATATGAACCATGTGTGTGCAATACAATGACAAAATTGCATTTTTATAAATGATAAATGATAGTTTTGAATTAAGTGTTTAATTTTGTAAAAGATCTGAGGTGTTCTGCTACTTGTGTGTGTGGTTTCGCTTCCCAGTTCATTTGATCCTATACCGACTTATCTAAACGTGCTTTTCTTCTTGTCTTGTCCAGGGATTAAGATCCTTACTGCAGTGTTAGTGTGAGTGAGAATAACATTAACTTTATTAATGATCACCTGGGACTCGGATACAAGCATGAAACCGTTCATTCAACTTCCAGATGTTTATGTGAGTGAAGGAAGGCCCTGGGGCGAAGCTTTGTTCAGAAGATAGGTCTAGTCAAGGTGAAACAAAATAGTGGTGCTATTGTGTCGAAGGGAAATGGAGACGGGTGCCCCCGGGGGTTTTACCAGAAGGCATGAGAGAGAGAGAGAGAGAGAGAGAGAGAGAGAGAGAGAGAAACCGATGCATCAGCAGCCCAGGTGATATGTAATGGAAATGCTGAGTTATGGGCCCATGTTCCTCCTGAGACCATAATCCAAAATATCTGGTGCGGTAAGCGGCGCCTGCACTTCCTGCGAGTGGCAGATATTTTCAGAAGTCCCATGACCCGTCACAGAAAGGAAATCCCTATCCCCCGTGGCGTGTGATTCTTTACATTAGTACATTAGTCTATCCATCCTTTCCACTTAGATGTGCACTGTATAATAAGTAGGCCTATATACACATTGCCTATAGAGAATCTATGTGCCACAGATAGCACTTTCTCCTTGTTTAGTCCTCAGCCTCACAGTGTACTTCAGTGAATTGACTTTCTCTTTCCATTTACCATTGCTACGTTCACTCGCTTTTCACAAGCCTTTAATCCTATTTCATATTCTTCAGTTAATACCATCGCTTCTTAGCTTTGCTTTGATGTACGCTGGTCTGCGGCCATACTCAGCTATGCCACTGTACACTGGCACAGAAGTTAATATAAAAACATATAAAAAGAGCACATGATGTGAAAGCAATTGATAGGTATCAGCAGTGTCATCTGTTTTTATAAGTATACAATAGGAAGCCTCAGAAACCCAATGCATTATATTATTGTTAGGCCAACATCTGCAAATGTATTATTTCAAAGTAATTATTATTATTATTATTATTATTATTATTATTATTATTATTATTATTATTATTATTGTGTTCTTTCCTTGCTGTAATAAATGTTATGCCACAGTCCTTGAGAGAAAACAGCCAATGTTTCAGGACTAGATGTGGTTCATTTGGTATTCAGGGAAGAGTTCATATCTTCCCTCTACAGCTCAATAAACACGCACAGCTTCCTCCAAGGGTCTCGGTCTGTAAATAACCCGCTTTTGATATATAACAGGTGTTTTCAGTAAGGAATCGGATTCTGCAGAGCTCAAAAGCACACACCTCACCCCGCAGCCACGCACACCCACCTGTGCCCCGCATGTGTGCGTGTCCTCGTCTCACCACCTCAAATATTACCGCATGAACCATCTTTTCCCAAGGGCATCTTGTTGGCAGTAAATCCGATTTAACTCTGTGATAGACCGATCCCCTTTGCTATGCAATGCAATTACAATAATTGGTGATGCTGAAATTGGAAATCCATACAGTTTAATTAAACTCTCTGATCCTTCTCCCCTGTGCAGTACCAACATAATCAAGTAAACACTGTTCTTAGTTGTATTGATTGATTCATTAATGGCACGTTAAGGGAGTTAACATGTGATTGACCAGTTCATGATGTTGTTACTGTATAATAATAATAATAATAATAATAATAATAATAATATAATTAATAAATAATAAATTGCTATAGGCCTATAACTGCCTGTGGGTATTAAACCGCAAAGTGTGTGTGGTTGGGGGGGGACGGGGGGGCAATGCTGATGACATCACTCCGCTGTTGTCAGGGAGATGCTCTGCTTCAATCAGGTGGTCGGGATGCACCTGCGATGTCTGGGCCTTCAATAGCCCAGTATGTGACCCTGCAATTGTATACGGTAGCCTAGACTTGAAAGTATTGATTGCCCTTAAAACTGAATTAATGGTGTCTGCAAAAGACCCCTAACTGTGTACACCCCAGCTTGGGTGCGCTACATGGTTTGAAACCACTTTATTTGTCCAACTAGGTTTTTCAATACTAAATATAATTGGGGGGTCAAATATAAGGTTACATCTAACACCCAGCTGGTGGTTCATAAGGGGGGACGCCACTTAGAGGGAGACCAATGCACACCAATGTCTTGTTCTAGCAAACGTGTGTGTGTTGATTTAATAGGTTTCAACTCCAACACATACTTTCTGTAACTGGGGGTTATTGAAAAGGCTCTTAATGACCATAACGAGAGTTATATCGGTGGCATTTGCACTGTTGTGTATTTGCACCTGGAACCCCCTGTGAATGTTTTGGCAAAACGGGTGTAACCGTTCATTTGAATTTGAATTTGAGTGATAATTTAAGTGGACGAGATCGGGACTATCCATTGTTTTCCTAGTGAATGTCTTAGGCCTGTCCGGTCTGCAGAGAACCGCATGGCGTCAGTATGGGTTGACCAGCACCGTGAGAACTTGTCAGGCATCACTGTCACCAGTCTGCGCAGCCTCGTTTCAATTAACCAATTAATCAATTTGTATTTTGTATGGCGCCCTTTGCAGGGTAGGCACAGGGCGCTTTACAGATTGATACACAAACAACAAAAACAAACTAACAAATAAACCATTAACAGTTAAAAAATAACTATAACAAAAGAAAAGAAACTAAAAGATACAGGCTATTGACATTAATAGAAAGTTCCATGTAAGTCAATCTTCGACAGTAGGAAATCACTGGGGGGTCCTCTGATTTGTTGTATTAATGAAGACTGACGGTTATAACTTTAATCTTAATCATTTCGAAACTCGCCCACGTTGTTTTTTGATACTTATACATCGTGTATCCTTACAACGTGCCATAATGAGCCCGTTCTGACGAATTGATGTAGTTTTTGTCCTCCAATATGACTCAAAGTGTGCTTGGAAATGAGTTATTTGAGGTGTAATTTAAAAGGGAGTCTGACTCTGCACACATGCGATTCATTCAAGCCTGCAATAGAATAAAACAAATCAAGAAATATATATTTATCAAATATATATATATAAAAACAATTCGCCGGTACCATTGAAATCCTGGAACAGTATCATAACGATGGCTGACACATTTTATGAGAGTGGATCGGGAAATAAAATGTTAAACTAACTCGCTTGCAGTTTTCGCATGTTAAGCATCCTAAGCACAGTCGTGATGTCAGTGTGAGTTCCTAAGTGGCTTTGCATATAAATTGATCACATTTTAAAAAATAAATTAAAAAAATCGAAAAAACTAGAAACCTTCAGGACTTTATTCCCGTTAGTGGTCGATAGCAATTCTTCAAGGGTCAACCAGTCAAAATATGCACCATTATTCATACTTATCATTTAATTATTGCTGTTTTTTTATACCTTTAACAACTTGAAACCAATCGGCTCTTACCTGAGTAACCGTGCTGTCCTGCTCGCTTTGGAAAATAAACGAAACCGGTCAACGTAGAACAAATATCTGCTTTTTCCCCAAACTCTCCATTATTGTCCTTCTCCCACAAGCAATCAGACAAGTTCAGTGTCCTCCGGGGTCACCACGGCTCTTTGGCTGCAGGTAGACATCTGAAATCAAAAGCAGTTGAATGCAGAGAGGCAAAGTGTAGAGAAGCCGCGATCTTCATTTTGGGAACAGGTGAAAAACCACATCAACAGAAACAACCACCAGATAAATGTGTTATTGATATTCTCCTGCAAATGTCGCATCTTTTTACCCAGTTCGGTCTGGTTGCTCCGAGGAGAGAGATTGCCCCTCCGTTGCCCTGTTTGCCGACACAATTTGCTGCAGTCAGCATTTATGCTTCCTCTGGCAAAGCGGCTGGGAGGTAAGAAAAATCCCCCAGATGGGGGGGGGAATGTTATAGCCGCAGTGATCCGCTGCAAAAACGCAGGGAGAGACCACGACAGACAAAGGAGAGAGAGAGAGAGAGAGAGAGAGAGAGAGAGAGAGAGAGAGAGAGAGAGAGGGGAGCTGTCCGCGATAGCCGGTGCTGAATTCTGGAAGCTAACTGCGTTCTTAATTGCCGGTATCTTATGGTGCAACTTTCGGCTGTGGAAGTGTGTGTGTGTGTGTGTGTGTGTGTGTGTGTGTGTGTGTGTGTGTGTGTGTGGGGGGGGGGGGGGTAGCTGTGCGTTAGTTACTCTACAAGAAAGTCCTGCCAGTACCTGCGTACGAGTGCGTCCAACGTGCTTGCAAGCCGCGATTAACCCCCCTCCCCATAGCAATCTTTGCAAGAGGGAGGCGGAGGAGAAGGGAAGAGGGTCTGGGGCGGCAGAGTGAGCCGTCAGGTCGCGGTTATGCCAGCGTGCGTGTGTGGCAGGGTTTTTACATGAAAAAGATCACCCACAACGACAACCTGAGCGCCTAGGATGGATTTTCTTTTTCTTTTCTCTGAGAGAGTCAGTCGGAGGTAGAGGGTACTAGTGTGTAGCGCCTAGTGTCCTTACCACAGAGAGAGAGAGAGAGAGAGAGATTTCTCACCTGGGATTTTAAATATTACTGCGTTATGCTCACTATTACGCAGACAACCTCGCCACCCCCGCCCCCTTCCGACGGATGCAATGATTTCGCCTTTCCTTAAAGCCAGACTAATTGGTTGAGATTGACCAAACTGTCCAAAACTGCAACTGTCGTTGCCTATCTTTACACGTGATCTGTCCTATTTACAGATTTCCATTCAAGAAATGCCCATGTGTGGAAAACCACCCGATATAACAAGTACAGCGACACATGACTGTCCACCTAGGAGTGTTTTGAACGAGAACAAGCAGGAACTAAAGACACTGCAGTGCAGGCCTGGCAGAGCATCACCAGGGTAGAAACCCAGCATCTGCTGATGTCTATGGCTTCCAGACTTCAGGCAGTCAACTAATAATTTCCTAAATCAGAACCTTTTAATGATTTTAAGCAGTAGGGTTTAAGTTAAGTATAACATTGTATAAATAACTTATTAAAGAACCAACTCTTTTATTACACATTGTTACTTCAATTAAGGGTTCAATTAAGTAATGGAGAGCTCAGTTGGAACAAAAACCAGCAGGGTAGGGGCTCCTCCAGGACCGGGTTTGAGAACCACTGTCATAACATGTAGCTCATAAAGCAAAACTGATTGTATCTTGAGAATAAATACCATTTGCATTTGTCTGGCCCCTCCGAAAGTGAATTGACACTGAAAATCACATGTGAAGAACTTAAAAAATGTCCTCCAGTGCGACATTTACTTCAGGGAGTCCTTGAGTCTCCGAAACATGACAAAAGCAACCACCAGCGGGAGATTTTGGGAGATCTTGCTGCTTTTGCGGTTACTCCTCTGAAATCTGAATCTTGGAGTTCGAAGCTAGTAGGGCGTCTGACGGGTGAAGACTGGCCGGCGTGGATGGGTCACATGACAGCACACAGCCGGGAACGCAACTTCCTGTGACCGGGTGTCCCCTCGTCATCGGCCCCGTCCTCGAGAGACGCCTCCGAGCTCTGACCCGGGGCATCCTCTCTGAAACACACACACACACACGTACGTCAGCTGTATAGTTTATAGGGACTTCTGGGGCCCTGTTCTCAAACTCTCCAGGAGAATTGGTTCTGGAATGTGGAATGTGGAATTGGATTAGAGTAATAATACTTCTACTAATAATAAACTTTATTTATATAGCTCCTTTCATACATTGACACGTCACTCAAAGTGCTTTATATATTACAAACCCTACACACGTATCTTGACACTAATTGAAAGATCAATTATAAAAGTACGTCTTTGATTGCTTTTTTAAAACTTCCAAATCTGAGGTACATAAAAACTGAAGTCTGCTTCTCTGCTTTTCTCATACTTTAGGGATATTGATATCAGGCAGCATCAGAAGATCTCAGAACATAATTAGTCAGACACTCACTAATGTACAAAAGTGCTTTTGGACAAGCGATTGCAGTTAAAAACAAACAAAAAAACAACGGTTCATAAAAAGCCCTTACCTGGCCAGCTGTGCTGTTTTCAACTTTAGGGTTTCATACAAGTGCTCACCTGCGAGAGAGAACACCTGGAAATTGAACTGCTGGGATCTGAATAGGTTTTAAATATATATCAACACTTTATAATATTAATACAGTTTGAGGAATAACAAGAAGAAATCTGAGATGCCACCACACACACCCTCCCTGGCCCCCAGGTCCGAGGCCACTCACTGCGCTGTGTGGGCCCCAGGGTGTCAGTCAGCCTGTTGTTCTGGTAATGGCGGTCGGGCTGCAGGTAGGTGTTGTTCAGGTTCCTGGGAGAGGGAGAGGGCACGAGTTATGTAGTGAATGTGGAGGTTTGAAGCACGGGCGACATTGTTCTGCCACGCTTGGTTCTGACTGGAAGGGTCACATGACCTCTGCAGTCACTTCAACTGGCTTCATGTGCGACAGAGGTCATGTGACCCTTCTGGATGCGATCAAGTCTTGTCACATATGATTCTCAATTTTCTCCGTTCTCGCCTCCCCTCTCATTCCTCCCCTTCTCATCCCTCCTCTCCCCTCCTCTCACCCCTCCTCTCCCCTGCTCTCAACTTCTCATCCCTCTTCTCCCTTCCTCTCAACTTCTCATCCCTCCTCCCCTCCTTTCCTCTCCCCTCCACTCATCTCAGCTCCCCTCCTCTCCTCCCCCTCTCCCCTCCCTCTCTCCCCTCCTCTCTCCTCTCCTCTCCTCCTCTCTCACCCCAACTTGCCTGTTGCTCAGATAGCTGGGCTGCTCCCCAGCTGTGTCTCCCGGCTCAGAGACCACGGTCAGGGTATCGCTCTCCCCGTCCTCTCCCTCCGTCCCACCCAGCCCTCTCTCCTGCTCTGGGGCGGGGTCTTCCACCGGAGCAGTCGACTCTGAAACCCACACACAAGCCCGTGAGGGTCCCGCTCCCGATCGGTTCAACAAGGCAGCGCCGGGCACAAGTTCTGACTCATAGCCAGTTCCTATAACTCTGCTAACTCTGCTACCTAGTTCTTCAGCATCAATGATCAAGTCAGCACAGTAGCTAGTAAGCTAAAACCAGAGAATGGGATTTGGCAATGGTAGCTTGGTCTAGATAGACTTATTTAAACCTGCAAAGTGTGTCATAAATATCAGTCAGGACCATTGTTGACTGGCAGACTTCAGACGACACATGATGAGGCCATTTCAGTGTTCATGCAATTGCATTGTTCAGTGGGAGTTTCATACATTTTATACTTTTAAACTACTTCAGGTCAGTGTTTGTGTTGTTACACTTCCATACAGTGCCATCTAGCGGCCAAATATAATGATGCAATGCTGTTCCAGACAGTTAATAAGATAATGTTGCTGCTGACAGGTCTTTCTTTAGTCTTTACGTGTATATTTGTACATCGTATGTTTGTTCGTACATATTTGTGCTCATACGAACGTCTACAAGACAGGAGGCTTAAGCCTGTGTTAGTCTGATTTTGTGCCAAGTGGGCTACAGTGAGGAGGGGGGCCCAAATCAAAGGCTAGGCTAGAAATGGCCCTGTACGTTACCATCATTATAATCAAAACATGTATTATTATTATTTATTTCTTGTCAGACACCCTTAGCCGGGTCTCACCAGGGCATCCGTTCTCCAGCCGCAGCTCTGACAACGACTCTCTCTTCGGCTGGCGGGTGAAATCGAGCTCCCGGTGTCCTGCGCCCGGCCCGGGGGGTTCTGGGTAAAAGGGGTGCCTAACCTGAGCCACCCTGTGGGTAACATCCGCGTGGTGAGTACTGGAGACTTGGGGGTTGATAAATAAATTATGCATTTAGATATGGTTCAGATACCACCTCCAGGGATGGATACTCCCCCTGCTAGAGCCCGATTTTTTATTCTTTATTGATGATGATTGTTTAAAAAAAATGTTTTTTAATAGTTTTTAATGCAATTAATTGTTTTTAAAGACACTTGTTTTATTGTTTTGATAGTTTGGGGTTTTGTTAAGTTTTTTGTCTAATACATTGACTGTTCTTATTTTCTTTAAATGCATCATTGTTTTGTTTTTGTTTTCTTTTGTTTCTATTGTTTATCTGATGCATTTCCCGTTAATTTCAATGTATTCGACTTTTTTGTTTAATTGTTGTTCCTTTGGCAGTTTGCCCTTAAGCACATTTTGTTCTGATTGCTTTAATGAATTTTCTTTTTAATCCACTTTGGTATTTTGGTTTAATCACTTTAGGATTTTAAAAGTTTTAAATTATTTTAGTAATGGATTTTTTTTTTTTTTATCATAAGTATTCACATTTTGAATGTTTTTATTATTTGAATATGTAAATTACTCAAACTCAATAAACAGTATATATGGTTCAGAATAGTATTATTATTTACAGTTTTTTAATACCGGAAATCTGAAACCATGACAGAGCACTAGAGAGAGAAGTTTTTTCTTTTCTTTATATATACAGTACAAACACTAACTCGATCATTGTGCAGGTTTGGTTCTGGTACCCTTGCAGTGGAGGCAGCCCCCTGGGGCAAGAGATTCAAGTGTTTTTTTGTGTGTTTTACTTTATATACAAGGCTTTAAGTTCTTGCTGACATTGACTGTAACTAATCTCACCATTAGCAGTCTTCTGTTTGAGCACTGCAGTTTTGAAAAAGATATTAAGCTTAAAAAAATGTGTCTGCAATGGCGGTGTAAAGCCTCACCTGAAACGGGCCTGCCACTGGGCCTGGGGGCCGCCGGGGGGCACAGAGGGGCGAGGACCTGGCTCACTTCCATGGGGGGGCTTCTGCAGGGACGGGGTGAGAGGAAGCACAGAATTTGACTGACAATATTTACCGTTTTTTTCCTCTGGGGGACATTTGTGTTGCCAAACCAACCGAACTTACAAAATGTTCAAACGCATTCAATGGAGGCTTCATGAAAGAGTTTAAAAATAGCCCGACCTGTGTCAAAAGATGAACACTTACTGTGAGCTTGTGACCTGAGAGAGGGCCTGCCTGGAAACTAGAGAACACGCCTCACCGACAGAACAATGTCGGCTTTACGGCACAGTACGCCCTGAGCAAAACCGACGTGGAAAAGTCTATGGGCAAGACATTGGACTAATGCAGATCTTGGAGTCCAGAGAGGATGCCACTGTTTTTGTGTTACGCTTCCATGCGGTGCCATCTAGTGGCCAAAATAATAATGCAATGCTGTTCCAATGGCGTTCCAGATTTTTTTTTTTTATAAGATGTTGCTGCTGACAGGTCTCTCTTTAGTCTTTACATGTATAGTTGTACACTGTATGTTTGTTCGTACATATGTGTGCTCATACACCCTGAATCCCCGGCATACGCATGTAGTTTGCCATGTCTTCGGGACACTCCTCTTGGTGAATCACACATGCCCTGGTGCCTCTCACTCAGGTACACAAACAACAGCCCTGACTTCCTCTCTGCGCCCCCTGTAGGTTTTTCCTGATAAGACCCTGTGGCGGCTGAGAGGACGGGCTGGGCTCACCGTGGGCATGGAGGCGGCGATCCCCCTCCCGTGAGAGAGGCGGCTGTGCAGGGACAGCTGGTACTGCAGGGCATCGGTCAGCTTGTTCACGATGCGTTCCTGGGCGGCGCCGGGGGCGTCCTGTGGAGAGGACACAGGGGTTAATGGCGGCTCTCCGGCACATGAGAAAATACGGGCAGCGCTGAGGGACCGGGCCTCACCTTGCACTTGGAGAGCAGAGCCAGAGCTTGCTTGTAATAGAAGGTGGCCTTCTCGGGGTCCCCCACGTGAAACTTGGCCGCGCCCAGCCCCTCGCAGGCCTGCCACTGGCCCCGGCAGTCGTCTGTGAGCAGTACGGGAGAGAGACGGCGGTCGGTCAGCCTTGATCGTCAAAAATCCGCTCGACTCCCACAGAAAACGATTAGCATTGAAATCTAATTCACTACAGAGTTATACAGCACTCACCGTCACCGAGTCTGTGAATCAGTGTGTCTGTGAGTCAGTGTGTTAATGAGACAGTGGGTCAGTGTGTCTGTGAGTCATTGCGTGAGACAGTGGGTCTGTGTTTCTGTGTGTTGTGTGTCAGTGTGCCAATGAGACAGTGAGACAGTGAGACAGTGAGACAGTGTGGGTGTACCTGTGTCCTTGAAGGCCTGTAGGGCGTGGAGGTAGTTCTCCCCGGCCTCCTCATGCTCTCCCAACTGACTGAGGGCGAACGCCAGGTTACAGAAACACTGCCCCTGGGCCCCACGGCTACCCAGCGCCCCTGGCACACAGAGACACAGAGAGAGCATGTGGTCAGAGGCGAACGGCAGCCCCTCCCTGATGTCAAACTGCCAACGATCACGTGACCCTGATCGACCAGGAAACTGGCCCGAACACAGAGACGCAACCGAACAAAACGGACGGAAAACGAACAACAATGAGCAGAAGGAACATCACCCATCTGGCAAAGGGCCCATTAGACTCCTATCCCTGATTTGGCACAAATAGCTTATTGATCCGGCTCTTTCTCCAGCTCTGTCTTATCCCACTGGATCTGCTTCGACAATAAGCCTGAATTGCTGCTCTCAGCACCCCCACAACTCCTCAGAAGAAGCAGCGTGCCGATTAAATACTGAGCACATGCATTTGATTTCCAAAGGGATTGTTAAGAACTAGTCAAAGCACAAATTGATCAAATCGCAGGGCCAATTTTTAGCCCCAGTCTTTCCCCGAGATATTTATAATCATTTTCAATACATACAACAATAAATAAAACATATCGTGCTATCAAACATGTAGTAAATCCCACTGCTTGCAAATAAATGCTATAGATATAGGCTACTACTAATAACATACCAAATAACATTTATTTAAAACATACCAGGAACTGTGGAAGCCGCGCACACCAGTGTTTTGGGGTTTCTGGGTAATTATTTTCTGGGTTATTATTTACGGCATACTTACACTCGTATACACTTATGTAAATTCTAAATTTGTAAAATGTATTATACCTGAATTGCTCTGTATTATTGCATTTTTGCATTATTGTATTTGTATTGCTCTTATATGTTGTAAGTCTCCCTGGACATGGGTGTCTGCGAATAAATAAATCACAATATAATCCTCTCAAAAAATGCGATCCTTTGGAATAATGTGACTCACGAAATTCCAAACACGTTCACCTATTTTCCACCATCTATAGGAGGAAGCCTATAAGAACTGGCACATACAAGATCTGGGGGAGCTCAGGATCCCATGATGGGACCCACCTCCGGGGACGGTCAGTTCCCCCTGCTGGAGCCCGAGTCCAAGATCTTTTAACCATTTTATGGATGATTGTTTTTAAAATGACTTTTAAAATGTTTCTTAACTGTT
The DNA here is from genome assembly GCF_036373705.1 of Amia ocellicauda. Taxonomy (NCBI): domain Eukaryota; kingdom Metazoa; phylum Chordata; class Actinopteri; order Amiiformes; family Amiidae; genus Amia; species Amia ocellicauda. Next base: position 26,666,575 of record NC_089863.1, read on the forward strand.
TTGGATTTAATTTTAAATGCATTGGACCTTTTTTGTTTGTTTTTTATTTTTACCTTTTTAATTGTTTCTTTATTTTGTCCAATGCATTTTCAGTTATTTTCAATGTATTTGACTTATATGTTGGTGAGCAGTTTTGCTTTAATCACGTTTGTTTTGTTGTTTTGTGCACGTTTATTTGAAGTTAATTATTTTGTTTTTCGTTAAAATCACAAAGATTTTAAAAATTTTAAGTGATTTTAAGAATTGTATTTAAAAGTTTTTAATCACAAGTATTAAAAATTTGAATTGTTTTTTTTCTATGTCATGTAAAATACTATACACAATAAAACAATATTTTCCACCATCTTGTTCGATACAAAGTTCGTACAAAATGTGAAAATCAACCGTTCACTATTGGCGGGCAATGCTTTTTTTTTTCTATCCAACCAATCGGAGTAGCCCTCTGGTGAAAAAACTTCAGTCACCGTGCAGGGAGGCGGCCTGGCGGTGGAAGTCCAGGGCCCGGAAGTGCTGGCCCAGGGTGTTGTAGACGGCGCCCAGGTTCTGCAGCACCACGGCCTGCCGGCGTCGGTCCGCACCGGCAAGGGGCAGCGCCCTCTCGAAGCATTCGGCCGCCTCTGAGAAGTGCTTCAGCTGTGAGAAGCTCAGCCCCAGGTCGTTGTACAGGGTGCCTAGACGGGAGAGAGAGACGGAGAGACTTGTCTATAAAGGCCTTGTGGGTACAGATTGTGCTCTATGATCAGAGTGACTACAAGGCACAGTGAGGTTCGTTATGAATATGCTAATGCATTTAATTGGCTCACACGAGAGTGGGGTACAAAACACCAGGAAGTAGATTTTGAACAACCCTCTGTAGTTTCAGATGCATTGGTAAGTAGGATTTGTTTATAATATATTTAAATGAGCTACGGCTGCCGTCTTAGGGACCAGGCAGCTTCTGAACTGGCCTGGACTGCAGCCGGGGTCTACGGGACGAGGAGGCCGTGCTGACCCAGTGTGTCCTGCTCCGGGATGCGGTCGCACAGAGCCCGGCAGTCGCCCAGCACCGCCAGGATCTCCTCGGCCGTGAAGTCCTGGCTCTGCAGCATGTGGGCACCCGCCTCCTTCAGTGCCGACGCCGCCGAGTCCAGGCGTCCGGCCGACTGGTAGCTT